>NC_141026.1:42317500-42562500 GCF_052040795.2 Danio rerio | reverse complement strand
GCTGACAAATCTGCAGCAACTGCGTGATGCTATCATGTCAATATGGACCAAAATCTCTGAGAAATGTTTCCAGTACCTTGTTGAATCTATGCCACGGAGGATTAAGGCAGTTCTGAAGATGGTCCAACCTGGTACTAGTAAGATGTACCTAATAAAGTGGCCGGTGAACATGGACTAACCTCATCTGTCATGATGGTGGCCATGGAGCGACCAATTTCATGGTACTGCTGGGCTTTTCCATCAGGACCAAGCAAAATGAACAAGAATCTGTAAAGAAAAATAAGATTAATAATAACTTTATGAGAGGGCATTTATGACATTAGTAATTGGCAACATCATAACACTTTCATTTCCTATTTTTTATCAATTTGGTTGTTCTCATTTTGTGGCACTTTGAATAAAAACATCTAATTAAATGTAAAAAGAAATAGGAAAGGAAATGAAAAAATGTATATGTATTTGCAGTTAAAGAGTTTTCACCTTGTGGGAATGGGAACTTCAGTGAGTCCAGTCAGCAGTACAGCTGGAGACAAGCGAACAAATGCAACGATGGATCTCTCTAAAAAGTCCAGCTCTCCAACCAGCACATTGGAAGCTTCTGCTCCAGTAGGAATCTTTTTCATGAAATGTGTGTCCACCTATGGAGGAAGATGGTCATAGCGGTGTAATTTGCATACTGTTGCAACATTTCGTAAAGGCTGTTACTCTAAAACAACTGCTGAAATGGGAAGAATATTTTATTTATTTATTTTCAAAATTTGAATAAATTAATAATAATAATTAATTCACATCACAAAATGCAGCTGCCAGAGTTCTTACCAGATCTAGAAAATATGACCATATCACCCCAATTTTATCCTCCTTACACTGGCTGTCTGTTAAGTTTCGTATTGATTATAAAATATTGCTTCTTACCTACAAAGCTTTAAATAATCTAACTCCTGTTTATCTAACCAACCTTGGCTCACTACAATCCAACCCGCTCTATAGGATCTAAAAACTCAGGGCTTCTGGTAGAATCCAGGATGGCAAAGTCTACTAAAAGAGGTCAGGCCTTCTCATTTATGGCTCTATGGCTGGGACTCGTGGAGTGCGCATCGATGGATTTCCTCGTCAGTGTTTGGATTTTCAGCAGTAAAATCTAAACCACACTGAACTGAACTAAACTGAACTTAAACTCTTAAAACTGGCAAAGTTTCAATTCATTAGAACAATGTTAAGCTGCTTTGACACAATCTACATTGTAAAAGCGCTAAATAAATAAATGTGAATTTAATTAATTTATGAAGGTATAAAAAGCAGAACCACCCAACTATCTGTATCAGGATTCACAGATTTCAATCTGAATAATCAATTATTGGTTTTGACTGAGACTGAGATCTGTAAAATCTATTTCAGTTATTTTTTCTTTTAAGTCATCCAATAGTTATACTTTTTTTCAACCTTATTTTAGTTATAGATGAATAATTAATCTTGTGGTTGTTCTACTTACAAACTCCAGCTGTTCATTTGGGTCAGGGTGACAGTTATAGATAAGACGAACAGCAGGTATGTAATCTGATTGGGGAGTCTCTCTGCCATCTTTACAGCCACTCTAAATGGCTGACATCTGCTTCATTACAGCTAATTTCCTGTTTTGATATGTGGCATAACATTACGCAAACAAGCTGCGGTATCTATACAGACCACCAGGTGGCAGTGCTTGTGTGTACGTGTGAGTGCGTTTGTCCCAGATGTTCTTTGGTAATCGATACTCCAGTGGGCAGGCAGAACACAAACAGAAATAAACAGATTAAAGCTGTTTGGTTTAATAGGTTGACATAACACCATCTTTCTTCTCATGTGCTTTAATATATATATTTTTATCTTTCTATTTCATAGATTATTTATTCGTCTGCTTCCCCTAAAACAGGATGCATTATTTGTTTTATTAGGCTTTTAAATGATTTTTTTCATTATGATTGTAACCATAAATTTCTCTGTCTGAATTTGCTAAACACATTATGCATTTTGATCATTCTTGAGATTGTGCCATTTGTAATTCACACAAACCTATGAATGTCTCTTTTGCTATGGTTAATTTCTATTTTTTTTAAATGTAAAAAAAATAAACTTCAGTTCTAGTACCTTGCTGAGATCCATCTGGCCAATCTCTGACGTTGCTCCGTTCTTTATATCTGTGCTTGTTGTTGGAGGCTGAGGAGATGTTGCAAGACCTGGGGGATGCAAATAAATCTGATAAAGATCGTATTCCCATAACATCCCAAAATATCCACAACATTATTTCTCAGTTATTACCAAAGAAATTAGAATTTTTTATTTATACGGTATAGGGCTGCAATAAATACAACCATTAAAAGGCAATTATTTTACCCCTTTTACAAGATGTAAGATGAGCCTTTGGTGTCTCCAGAATGTGTCTGTAAAGTTTCACCTCAAAATACCATTAGATAATTTATTTTAGCCGCCAACATATGGCCATTTTGATGTCAGAGTACAGCGTAGCTTTTTTTGTAGCCTGTGTCTTTAAATGCAAATGTGTTGGTTCTCCCCGCTCACTGCCCCCACATGCATGTCTGCTTCTCATGCGTTACATCAGATAAACAGCAGTCAGTGATAGAGACAAACACGGATAAAGCAGAAATACAGATCATTATTAAAAAATTGTGAAAAAAGTAAATTTATTTCATGTATTTGTGGTGAAGTTTATTCAAGCCTGTCTGAAATGATGAGGCACACACAAATGCAGTTTGCAGTACACACACACCACACGCATTTACTGACACCATGCAGCTGTGGTGATTATTGCGGTCAAGGATTACATGGGATTTTACTGTCTTTATTACAAAAAAAGTTTTAAACTTATAAAAATTACAGAGAGTTGTAACAAATATTTTAATCACAGTTTATTTGCCAAAAATATTCTGTGGACAAGTGCATACATGTTATTATAGAAACATAGTGTCTGTCAATCGATTGGGCGGGTGGGGAAAACCGCAGTCCTTTATCACATTGCTGTGGGCCTCAAAATTACTGGGATTTGGGTCTTATTTTAAATTCAGGAAATAAAAAAGAGGCTTGTTTTCTTTATATTACTCCAATATGACTGTAGAAACAATTTACCTACACATAGTTCTGTCTAAACAGCTTACAAAAGTTGATTATCATCATAGGTACCCTTTAAATGTTGGTAAATGAGAATGATATAGCATAATCACCAGCCAAGTTATATCCACTTTTGATTTCCAACCACAGATAGGCAAACCAGTAATCCAGTTAATTTTCATATTAAACCCACAAGGGTACCGCTCAGAAAGTGGCGTAATCTGTAAAGCCTCTTTTTGGAGCATGATACTCCCCACTGAAATTCTTCCAATATTACTGATGATAGTCTGACCTCATAAAAATGATTTAGTCAACTTTACTAACTAAATAAGGCAATTCTGTTAACAGAATAATTAATAAAAAAACAGCTTTGTATTTCTTCTTTGATAACTTTCATATTGATAGTCTTATAGACTTCCATTGTTAATGCATTAATGTAAACTTTTACACCTTCTAGTTTGCTCCTGAGTTGAGGATGAAATATAGGCTTATATTACTCGACAGAAGGGACAAACAATGATGTGTGTAGAATTGTGCTTTCACCGAATATGAAAGCACAGGCAGGAATTTATATCAATAAATGAGTTTTTTAGGTTTATTGCTGTCCTTTCACTTCAGAAAAATCACTGTAAGAGCTGAGTGATATGCCACAACACATAAACATACATCACACATTACATTTACATGTGTCTGTTGCCTCATTACAAACATATGTGATACATTCCACCATATACACATTAAAGTAAAATTTTAACAGACCTTACGTCTCTTCACGGTGGCATATAATACATTTATTATCCATATATCCCGCATTTTACATTGTGAGATGTTACTTAAAAAATTAAAAACGAGGAAAGAATTGTTGTAACCTCACTTGAAAATGTTTTGGCCAATCAAACACTGCAAACAATGTTAAACAATGCCTTTTTTACTCTGGGATTTTACACTCATTTCATTTTACATTTATTTCCATGTACTGAACTCTTATTATTCAGCTATAATATTCCTTTGTGATGCAATGTTAATGATTTTAGCTCACCTGTCTTGTCCATAAAGTGAGTTTCACTATGTCTCCTGTTGGCTTCTGTGAGGGTTTTGACCATAGGCAACAAGTTGTTCCTCTTCTTGTCATTCTGGTGGTGATGCCGCTTCAAAAGTGCCTCTCGGACCTTCATTCTCACACTGTCATCCAGTTCATGAGGCGTCTCCTGTTTTTCAAGCACCAAATCTAAACACAACAAACCAGTTCACATTAGAACACAGACACATCAGGTGCATCATTAATCTGTATAATGCTGATGATTATCGGCCCCATATTTAGGATTTGTTTTGTTTTATTCAAGCGTTCTAAACACTGCAATGCTTTCACTGCGCTCTGTAAAACCTCCTGATGCAGCACTGTAAATCTGCATCCCTCTCCTCCAACCTTTACAGTATAATTAATTCTCCTCTCCCTGTCCTTCTCTTTCTCCAGCGTTAATCTTGTTCTTACCACTACTGCAACACTGATCAGATCAGTCATGTTTCAATGAGACGCAGGATGTATTGCGAGTCTATTGGATGTCAGTGGTTGACAGACAGTACATGTAAAATGAAACAATACGTCTGAGTGCGTTTGTATGAATTATGCATAAGAACTTTGTAGCAAGGCCGAAACCAACATTGATGGAAACTTGTTAATTGAAAATTTACTATTACAATTAATTATGTTATTTAATAGATGATTTTTTAAAACTTAATCAAATTTTTTTTATTGCAACATTCCTGAACATTTTTGTTGTTTTGTTGAATTGCACCGTAAGTGTGCTGTTAATAGATTTGCACAATGAAGTATTGTTTCCAAACAAGTGTTCCAATGTCAGCTCAGGTTACCAGACATTTCCAGCCTCTCACACATGCACAATTTTAAAAGAAGCATTGTAGCGGTGAGTAGAAAACTAAATGGTTACCAAATAATATTTCATATTTGACAAAATTTACAATTAACTGAATACAGAATAAGTTGGGTCTTGCATTAAAAAATAAAGTGCCTATATTACTATACAAGAGACCACACTCTATACGAGGATCATCGTTTCTGGGGAGTATTTGGCATTTAAAAGTTGACTTACATGTAAACATTTTAAAAGCATTCATTTAACCTGCATTTTGTTACTGAATATTCTGAAATTTATATTATAGACATTAATACCATACACGATACTGAAGTTTTATTTATTTACTTATTTAAACAGGAAAGTGCCATTGAGATACAATATCTCTTCTACCAGGGAGTCCTGGGCAAGACAGTCAGCATATAGGACAGAGTTACAGAAAAATGTATATCACATAGACACAAACAAAAATAATACAAACCATAATCAATTATTAAAACATGTGCATTGTTCTGAATAGACAGACTTTAATTTATTTTTAAATATGGCAATGGATAGTACAGATTTCATATGCAATATATCTTGAAGCCCATTCCATACATATGGCGCATACTTGGAGAATGCAGATCGCCCTAACTCTGTATGAAAAAACGGCATCTTAAGTAACAGTATATCTGCTGATCTGGTATTATAAGTATTTAAGCAGTATACCAACAAACTAGGTATACACTACCTGACAAAAGTCTTGGGAACAACAAATATTTAACCATCTACCGCAGGCATTATAATAAATCTATTAAAAACATATTTGACTGTTTTTCTTTTCTTAAAATGGCTTAACTTGAAGTGCTGTAAAAAATGTGGAAAATTTTTGTTTTTAAGGTACTTTATGATATGTTGCCACATGGCAACAATGTCCAACAATGGATCTAACTTAGAAATTTCTCATTTAAAACTTTCCTTACAATGAATTATTTTGTTGTTTGAAATAATTTAATTGGTGCTGCAGTATCATTAGCTTTAACACAGAATTTATAAATGACGCCTTATACACATTTCCAACAACTCATATTCCAATAGCTTTCATTTATTCCATTCTTTTTTTGCTGAATATTATTAAAAACAAACCTAATATTGTATAATCATGTATACAACATACAGTAAATATAAATACTTTCTCCAGTAATTATTATAAAAAATAAATAACAAGTCTAATATATCCAGATGCATCAGTATAATGTAGCTACTAGCTAACAATGTTTATATATATTATACTATATACTATACTACGCATGTCTTATCTGCCTCTGAGCTAACTTACCTGAACTGTCTCTATCAAATGTCCAGTCTGCATCATTCTCATGGTCCCTAAAACCCATCTCACCCTCACTTTCATCTGCAGGAAGAGCCAGTTCTGTCCTTTTCTTGTTTCACTTACCATAGAACATAGTGGTGTTCACTAATACACTGTTCCCTGTATTCATATCTATTCAAAAGTAGTATTGCCATTAAAACTACATTTTATCCATAATGCAAATGTCATTAACATACAAGTAATCAACATTATATTACTAGCATACATGTTGTTATTGTTACAACTTAAAAGTTCACAGCTGACCTTGCTAGCTAGCTAACCCATTGCAATATTGCATGTTCCTCTATTGCACAGTGCTGCCATTTGGCAACACATACATTTTATTGATTTACAAAAAATTGATTTAAAAAATTGTTTATTGTGAATATGTCATCATTACTGGAAGTGATGTTTCAGATTTTTTTGTGGATCTAACATATTTAATCCTTTGTTTTTACTGATGTTCACATTTGCTTTCAGCAACTACTCGCAATAAACACCAGTCTTTCAGAAATCATGCCACAGAAAAACACTAAGGCAGTATACTGCGGTATTTATCAACTAAAGTTTTACTAAATGTACCAAGCACTTTCTTTCTACTTTGTATTTTTCCTGCCCTCTTTGCAAAACTTCAGTATTTCTTCCAAACTATGTATTCCAATGGAAGCTCGAGTACTGTAACTTCACATTTCCAGCCACTTAAACATACATAATTTAAAACGAAAAGCCACAACTTCTACACTATAAAGTCAACCTATAAATAGCATCAGTTGCCTCTGCATGTTATTTTATTCACATAGCAAATATGACACACTTAAGTGCGCATTTAATCTCCCTCCTTCTCTTTAAGTGATGTGCAGTTGACAGCTGTGCCACTTGATTCTCAAATTATGAGCCCATGGGTGGTTGGTATGAGTGTTTGTATGAGTCTATCACCAACATGAGTAGGTGTGTGTGAAGTACAGGTAGGCCCAATACGCTGCAGGACCCACAAATGCTGTACCATTTCTCACTTATTTCGTATACTGCATGATTAAATACAAGCTTTGCTGTGATCTGATTATCGATCATGATAAGCCGATTGGCGAGTGAGCACTTAACACACTGACATTTCAAGAACCATTTAAACTTTTAAAGGTGGCATTCTTTTCAAATGTGTTCCTGTTTTATGCGCAGAGAGCCATTCCCATTGATTTCACACTGACCTGCTATTTCCTCAATGCTGCCTGCCTTCATGTCCAGCAGGACGGTCCCATTAATGATGCAGCTGCGCAGTTCAAACAGACTGTGGAGAGAGAGAGTGGCTACATACGGCTTACTCCACCTCTCTCCTCCATCCTCCACATCTTCTTCGAACTTTAGCCACCTGAGAGGACGTAATGGAAACAAGAGGTTTATATAGACCATCTCTTACTTCATCAGCTTTCAGAGGGCAGCAGAGTGTGTGTGAGGCTTTTAAACTGGGGTCCAGAGATCTCTCAGGCACCACAGGAGAATGTATGGAAAAACAACAACAATAGCGTAAAGCAGTGTGAAAAAAGGAAAAATAAATAAAATAGTTATAAAAATAAGACTAAAATAAAGAATTACTACTACAATTAAACATTTTACAACATATATAAATAACTAATATAAATTATTTAAATAAATTTTTTTAATAATAAGTAATAAATACGGTGCCATAGATTAGAGAATAACAATACTACATGGGAACAGGGAAAACATAAGTACATGTTTTCCAAATAATAGTTGACATGTTACATTATTTACAATGAAGTGTCTACTAATAAAATATAGTAATACAAATTGAAATATTGGCTAAATTATATTTATACTCGACAAAAGGGACAGAAAGAGATGTATTGTGCTTTCAACGAGTATAAAAGCACTGGCAGGAATTAATATCAAGACATCAGTATTTTAGGTTTATTGCTGTGCTTTCACAGTAAGAGCTGAGTGATATGACAATGCATAAACATACAATAAACATATACTCAGCAGTTTACATGTGTCTGTTGCCTCATTAAAAACCTACACATTATACATTTTAAACTATTAAAGGTTAAATTTAAACAGACCTTACGCCTCTTAAGGATGGCATTTAATAAATTTAATATCCATATATCCCACGTTTTACATTCTGACATGTTGCAGGCAGAGGAGATAGCATTCTCCATGACAGTGCATGGCTGACTGCTTCACAGAACGTTTTTTTTCTCTTTTTTTCTCCCATAAAACCTGTTTCGTTTTTAAAATAAGAGTACCACAAATATAGAAAGTTTAATATAAGCTTGGATAAACTAAAAATAAGGAAAAAATAGTCATTGTTGTAATCTTACTAGAAAACCTTGTGGGCAGTTAAACACTGCCTGGGGCATACAGTTGAAGTCAGAATTATCAACCCCCCTGAATTATTAGCCACCCTGTTTATTTTTTCCCCCAATTTCTGTTTAATAGAGACAAGATTTCTTCAACACATTTCTTAACATAATAGTTTTAATAACTCATTTCTAATTGATTTATTTTATCTTTACCATGATTACAGCACATGATATTTAACTAGATCTTTTTCAAGGCACTTCTATACACCTTAAAGTGGCATTTAAAGGCTTAACTAGGGTAATTAGGTTAACTAGGGAGGTTAGGGTAATAAGGCAAGTTACTGTAAAATGATGGTTTGTTCTGTAAAATATGGATAAAATATATAGCTTAAAGGGGCTAATAATGTTGACCTTAAAATAGTGTTTAAAAATGTTTAAACTGTTTTTATTCTTGCTGAAATAAAACAAATAAGACTTTCTCCAGAAGAAAAAATATTATCAGACATACTGTGAACATTTCCTTGCTCTGTTTTACATCATTGGGGAAATATTTAAAAAAGAAAAAGAATTTCAAAGGAAAGGTTAATAATTCTGACTTCAACTGTACATATTAATGATCCTCTGTGGATCATCGGTGTCTGTGTTCTGTTCAGATTAGCCTGTTTTACCCTCTCAGTATTATATATATATAATAGGGACTTGCATTAAAAAATATATAAATACGCTAACACTACAATAAGGCTGTATTAGGTCATGTTAGGTATTGTATTTGCTAACGTGAACAAACAATGAACAATACATTTACTACAGTATTTATTCCTCATAACTTTAGTAAAATAAGTTTTGTTTATTAATAAATTTGTTTATTATTAATTCATGTTACTGTAACTCACGGTGCATTAACTAAGATTAACAAGCATGAATTTGGATAATGCATTAGTAAATGTTGAACTATAGTTAATAAATGATCTACAAGTATTGTTCATTATTAGTAAATACATCAACAAACATTAACTGATGAAACCTTATTGTAACGTGTGACCATAAATAAGTGTTGCTGCTTTTTTAAGGAAGAGTTTCCCACAAGGATCATATTTGTTAACAATTATCATACAGTGTGATGCTATCATGTCAATATGGACCGAAATCTCTAAGGGATATTTCCAGTACCTTGTTGAATCAATTCCACGAAGGATTAGGGCAGCTCTGAAGGCAAAAGTGGGGTCCAACCTGGTTCTAGCAAGGTGTACCTAATAAAGTGGCCGGGAAGTATATATTCTGTCATAACTTACACATTCCCAACTTACAATCTTGTTTGAGTTGCTTTCTTTTGTGGAACAAAACACAAAAGAAGATATTTTGAATAATGTTGGAAATCATTAAGCGTATTTTCTCAATTTACGTCAATGGCTATTGATTTCCAACACTTCAAAATGTTTTCTTTTCTGTTGTACAGAAGAAAGAAACTTGTGGAGCCTCTTTAATGTCAAGTAAATTTTCAGTTTTGGGTCAACATTCAAACTCTTGAATAAACCAATATTTTGTCACTGAAATGTGTGGACATTAAGAAATATAAACAGTACTTTTTTACCTTGCAGTTTCTTTCCACTCTGCATCTTTGCCCTCTTTAACACAGATTTCATCAAGCTCTGTGAAGAGTTCATGTGCCACATGCTCCTCGTCCTCCTCAGTGCCCAGAATAAACCGAACCCTCTGGGATGGAGTATCTGAAAAAGAAAGATAGAAAGAATGAGAGACACAGACAAGATGATATTTGTAGACCTCATTTTCACTGTGACAGAGGAAGCAAAGAAAAGAAGCACAGTAAACAGTAATCTCACCAGAGCATTTTTTCAGTGTATGTTATTGTAAATTTGAGTTCATGTCTTTCAGTTTTGTTGGCTCAAGGGCAAAACGCTGAGAGGATGTAACTAGGTTCTAAAGTGTATTTATTTTAGCGGCTATAAATAACATCTAGGCCAAACAATATTTGATGCCTTAATTATTACACTATAATAACTTATTTATTTATTTTAAGATTTTATTTTTCCTGTGAGAGATTGTTTTGAAGGAAAATAATGTAAGCAATATGCAGACTACTTAAGAGTGCTGATAATTTAATTATTTAACATAGACACTAAGCTTTTGCTTAAAAGCTTAATGTAATGAAACTTAATGCCTAAGTTTTAGAAGCTTTATGCTTTATAAAAATCGATATCTAACAATTGATTGTATTTGTTAAGTTTTTTTGTAGACTGTCTTTTGTATTTTTGTGTGATCTATTTGTCAGTTTATACAGCATATATTTTAGCAAAACATTTGGTTTTTATTTAAATGTTAATATTTCAGCCTCATTTCTTTTCATAAATCTATTTTACATTAGATACAATAACTGAAGGACACAAAAAATCCCCATTAAAACTGGCAATTATTCCTCCCAGTGCAATTTAAGCTAAAAGTGATGCATTCCTTGTTAAAATGCTAATATTTACTAGTTTTGGTAAAATTTGTACCATTTCCACACAGAAATGGCAACTGATCCAGCCGAGGCGACAGCGCTACCCACTCATTTATATCAGTTATATCTAAATCTGAATGTGTGTGAGCTGTATTTTTATGTGACACTGAACAATAATAAATATGTATACATTTAAAACTAATGTTGTTTTTGATCATTGACCTGTCCAAATGAATAAAATAAAATCTGCTTAGCCTTCAGTATATGGAAAGTCATAGCCTTCTTTATTGTTGTTGTTTTGTTTTTTTTAAATCAACAGCTGCATTATTTAAACCAGGATTAAATTAGGCTATTTATCAACTGTCACACAACCTTTAAAATGATATATATGCATATGATATATATATTTTTAAGATAAGCCATGCTTCAGACAAAAATGTTTTATTGTGTATATTTAATAATTACTGTAAAACATCCAACCTTAAGTTTTTAAAACCCTTACAATGACTCTGGTAAATGCATCTGTCTATGAAAGTGTACAAAACTTATTAACATATTGTTTTGATATCTATGTGCAAGTTAACATTTAAAAGTTATTTTACATTGTTAATTTTTTTAATATTAACTAATTTTCTCTTTTCACCTTAACGTTGCATTAGTACGGCAATAGATGGCGATATGTGCTTTTCAGTTGAATCATTCAATCAACATTCAAATACTGATTCATTCAGGAGCATAACTTACCGAATAAGCAGTTACATAAATAACGTTAGGCTGATTTATTTAACGGAATCATTTATTCAAGCCGCTCGTGTTTTGTTGCTCGCCTCAGAGACGCCCACTGGTAAATTTTCATCGGTAAAATATTAATAATGGCACTGTCAAGGCTAAAATGTAAGCTACTCTAGTATTAAGTTGTTTTCACTTTATTTTTTATTTTTATTTTTTATAAGGAATATGCCATAATAGCCGCGCTGCTTTAACGTTACATTGTAATCGGACGGACTTGCCGCGAGTGTTCATTTGATCTTCGAATATATATGCGCCTTTGAACCTGAACCAACAAGTGCTTTTTCCTTGACTTGTTGCCCTCACCGTGTGCCCCTGGGGTACTTTCTGAGTTGTCGTCGTCCTGAGCTGAGCCTCCAGCCCTCATCCTGTCAGATCTGCGGCGGTGTCTGGAACTGTGCGGCCGGTGATGACGGTGAGACGGTCTGTCCATGGGCATCCGCACACCCACAAAAAGAGTCCTGTGACCTGTGGTCAAACGATACAGCACTGATTCACTGCGATTAAGCACTTGATTTGACTTCACTGCTGTTGGCTGTATCACATGAATGACTGTGTTTTTGTGTGCGTGTGTTTGTACACTAACCCTCGAGCTCTTCTTTCTCATAATGGATATTCAGAACTGAGCTAGTGCCTCCATGGTCCACCACTGCTTCCTCACCAGGCCTCTGTAAGAGATGTTTGCTTAGTTTAATGAGTGTGAAAAAAGTACATTGACTACCATTCACTTTCTTTTTCAATGAGTTCAGCTTTTAAGCTCTTTTTGTGGTTTTCACACAAAAATCAATGTTAGGACTTTCCATTTAATTTAGGTTATATATAATAATTATATATATATATATATATATATATATATATATATATATATATATATATATATATATATATATATATATATATATATAGAGAGAGAGAGAGAGAGAGAGAGAGAGAGAGAGAGAGAGAGAGAGAGAGAGGTGCAGGTAGATAGATTTGTATAAACACCCAATTTATGTGAATAATTATTTTCATTTAAATTATAATTATAAATTATAATTTCTTCATTTGTGTTAATTTTAATTTACTGAATTAATTTTATTAATTAAAATATTATATTTCATTTTTCACTAAACATTTTCACTCTTTTGTGGCCCTAATATCTTTTAGCTATCGTTCACTATGTATTTGACTTATTTTTGTGTCAGTTTTCATTATCTTTGCACGCATTTAGTCCCCACAAGGCAAACAAACCTGAACACAACAAAGTCAGACTTTAATCCAACTGCATTTGGAATGAGAGCCCAGTTGCTGCAGTGCACAAATGATGAATGTGTGTGAGAGGAAAAAAAGAGTTATTACAGTGGACCGGGCATGAATAAGATGAAATATACTGTGTTGGTAATCAGTGGCAGCAGATGCTTTCTTATCAAGCTTCAAGGGGTCAACTTGTAGTTTTTGGTATGTCATTTTGTATCATGTTAATTTATTTTGAATAGTCATGTCCATTATACTCTCTCTCCCTCTGACCCTGGGTATTTAAATGTTCTTTAAGCCTTTTGTAATTAATTTATTTTCTGAAAAATAGGTTTTTATAGTGTATCGGGATAATTAGGATCTTAATCAAAAGATTAAGTTTTTATTTATAGTTCATTCTTTTGCTTAAACACTAGTTTATAATAAGTTAAAAGAGGTACTTCAAGAATGTACTGTACACTTAATGGCCACTTTATTAGGTGTTTGCTTGTTGAATGCAAATCACTACTGTAATAAGCCAAATAACAGAAACTCTGTGCATTTAGGCATGTAGACATAATAATATGCATAAGTCTAAACTGACCATCAGAACAGGGAAAGGAAGGTCATTTATATGTCGTTGAAACTGACATGTTTTTTGGTGCCAGGCAGGCTTTCAGGATTTTTTATGCACATCCATATAGGATTTACAGAGATTGGTCAGAGAAGGAGAATATATCCAGTGAACAGCAGTTATTTTGGGCAAAAATGCATTTTGGATGCCAGAGGTCGGACTGGTTCAAGCTAATTTAAAGGCAACAGTAAATCAAATAGTCACTTTATGACTGAGATTTGCAAAAGAGCATCTCTGAACACACAGAATATCAAACTTTTAAGCTGACCAACCAAAACTGGACAATAGAAGATTGGTGGAAATGTTGTTTTGTTTGATGAGTTTCAATTTTTGCTGTGACATTTGAATGGTAGTGTAAGATTTTGGCAAACAGCATCTGTTCATTGATCCATCCATTCTGGTGGTGAAGGATATTTTCTTGCTACACTTTGAACATTTAAATACCACAGCCTAACTGAGTATTGTTGCTTACCAAGTCCATCCTTTCATAACAACAGTGCTGAGCTATCCATCTAGGATCCTTTACTGAAGGTGCTATCAAGGTGTATCTATGGAGCCAGATCAGTCTCAAACAATGATACATTTACAAAATAAAATTCACACATGGACAGCACGATTCACATTTACTAAAAACAATTAGTAAGTTCAAAACACAATTCGTAAATACACAAATCCAATTCGTAAATTCAAAATGCAAGTCATAAATATTCAAATCTAATTTGTGAATTCAAACACAATTCATAAACACACAAATCCAATTCCTGAATTCAAAACACAAGTCATAAATACACAAATTCAAATTTCCAACCCGGACTCATTCTGAAAACGTAGTCCCGTGGACATTTTTGGAGACCGCGAAATACATTCAGGAGGTATGTATTTTTGCAGTTTTTTTTTTTTTCGTGAATCTGTGAGAGGCTACAGTGCACGCTTTTTCACGTCTCAAACGTCTCTCGTGAGCACCGTTCGTGCCCGCGCTGTTCTCGCGTGAACCCGCCAGAGGCCGCTGTCGGAACGACCTTCCGCCAGTCTGTCTGAATGACAGAATGATTGACCGTGCGACTGGTCAATCGGCTGACCCACCCTCCTCCTTCCCTAAATCCAACCAACGATGATTTACAATAGCCGTCCAGAAAAAGAAAAGGCCTCATCTGATTTTTACCATGTTTTCGGATTTTGACCACATTCTCACCCTGTCATGAACTTGTTCGGTATTTTTTTGTTTTTGTTTTTGTTTTCTTACCTGATTACTGGAACCGCTCTTCCCCGGATTCGAACCCGGTCGTCGTCATGGTCAGCCCCTCTCTGCGCCTCTAGTCTACCAACGTACACGACGAGCTAACCGGACAAACTGGTTGCGGTGGGAAAGCCCTCCACAAGAAGGTGACCGGCCGGCCGGTTGGCCGGTCAGCAAGCACCGAATGGTACAGCGTGACACCGCCCGCAGCGTTTGCTTAAAAAAAAAATGAAACACAGCCATACATACCTCCGGCCACGTATTTCGCGGTCTCCAGAAACGTCCACAGGACTACTTTTTCAGAATGAGCCTGGGTTGGTCATTTCAAAATGCCATTCATAAATATATCTATTTCGTAACTCAAAACATGATTCACAATTTTGATTCTAAAATTCAAAACACAATTCATAAATACACAAATCCAATTAATTTGGGAAAATATTAGATTTTTACTTTTGAATTTACGAATTGTGTCTTGTATTTATGAATTGTGTTTTAAATTTACAAATTGGATTTTCTAAACGTGAATTGCTCTTGTATGATTTTTTTACTGTAAATATATTATTTTTGAGACTGATCTGGCTCTATAATATCGGATGATCAGATAAAGTGACATATCATGACACAAGCATAATTGTGCAATCAACACAATTTAATAAAAGTTGGGTTATATAAGCATAAAATCTCCTTGGCTGACTTTGTGTTAGCCTGTAAATAAACGGTAGCCCCCACCTCCAAACAGAGATTTATTACTCTTCCAGTTCTTCACTTCTTTCTTTACATTCGTATTTGTGCGTGTATGTGTGTGTGAGATATCCCACAGGGATGCTGCTATCTTTCCATGACAGAGATGATTCATCAGTGTGTTTTCTGCTGAAAGATAAGCCTATAATTCATATAAACCCAACTGAACATTTTGTACATCAAAAATGCGGCACATGAGAAGGTGCAGATTTACAGACTTGACTGTACAGAGCAGCAATGAAAGATTCAAGCAAAACTTTATGAACCTATGGCTTAAAAGTGATCTATTTTCAGCTCCTGAGAGCATCACTATTGTTGACCTCTGCGATGCAAATGATGCAACTCGTGGTCTGTTCTGTTCTAGCTCGAGGCTCACGTGTACGTTTGATCGCTGGGAGTATCGATTAGCTGTTATATTGTGGATCAGCATTGAGGTCAGGCATTACATCCTGTGTTAAAACAAACGCACCAGTAGCTTTCCACTATAATAGCAACCGCCTTGTTTTCAACATCCCAACTAACGTATAATTACCCTACAGGCATCTTATCAAGTTCCACCAGAACTGCAGTTATTACAGGCTTAAGAAACAATTGCTTCGAAGGATGCCAAGTTTTAAGCTTAGTTTCCTCAATTGCAAGACCACCAACTGAGATTTGTATTAATATTTTCCCATGCACTCCTAATAGATTGCAGACCACAATGCAGCACACCTATGACTATACCACATTTCTAAATGGATGCTGTTCTGTTTTAAAGGTTTTAAATGAAATGAATCTTCATTTCATCAAGATCTTTTCCCTTAAAAGTCTTAATAATAATAATAATAATACATTTTATTTAAAGGCGCCTTACTAGCAACTCAAGGACACTGTACAATCAACAAGAGCAATAAAACAACAAGAGAAATAATAAAATATAAACAACAATAGTGCAAATAAAATTAAGTATTAAAATTCATCTTAAATAAGTGGGTTTTGAGTTTAGATTTGAATCGTGTGAGGGAGTCAATGTTTCTGATGGCAGGTGGTAATGAGTTCCAAAGTCGCGGAGCAGAGCGGCTAAATGCTCTGGACTTAAATCAGCGACCTTCATGCTGTGAGGCGACAGTGCTAACCAATAAGCCACTATGCTAATTTGTCTTCTTATTTTTAACTTCTTAATTTAAAAAAAAATTGTTTTGAATGTTTTTTTTTCTTTATTGTAGACAGGAAGTGATATTACAGAAAGAAAAGGGGGGCTGGGATCGGGGAAAGGTTCTTGAGCTGGGACTTGAACTCAGGCCGCCTAAACGCAATGGCACTATATGTCCGTGGACAGAACACAAAGTTTTTGGCATCCACAAAACATATTATTTTTTACAGTTGCATAAAAATATACACAGACGCACTTTCCATTTCACGTATTGGCAATTAGTCAACTTGACAGTGTTTTATTTGTTTTTTTTTTTATTGATTTTTGTAATCATACTGACAGTTATGACAAAACAGAAAGAAAGTCTCGTATCGTTCAGACTGCCTTAGTGCCCTTGTCATGGATCATTTGAGCAGTTATTGTCATTTAAACACTCACCCAGGGGAAAGGAGAAAATAAAGATAGAGCTAATCATGTGAACAGATTAATTAATAATTCATCATCTGCTCTGTGCCACTGGTTTCCAGCTCCTCTCTCAATCTCTCCTTGTCTTTCTCTCTTTATTGGCCTGACATGAGCACAAACCCTAATTAAAATCATAACAGAACACTTGAGCTGACTAGACTGATCCTGTGTCACCTAGTTACCTGTCTGTGTTTGTAAAGTACGTTTGTGTGCCACTCACAAAGACAGATTTTCCACTGGCAAAAAATGGCCCCTTCTCAACATCAGGCAACACTTATGCAATCCCCGATCAAAAGTTAGAAATGTATTTCACATAATTTGTGTAATGTAGTATAAATTACTGCTTCAGGCTACTGCATATTGCAGGGTTAATTGTTGATGCTTTCTTGATGCTTTATTTACGCAAGGATGCATTTAATTCATCCTAGTATTAAAGAAATTTAAAGAAGTGTACAATGTCACATCAGCTTTATACTACAAATAAATGCTGTTATTTTAAACATTCTAATCATCAACAATTAAGACTTTTTGTTTTTTTTACAAACATAAGGGTGTCCGCTGGGTCTTAAAAAGTATTAAAAGTCGATAAATCAATGTAGAGATATTTAAGGCTTTTAAAAAGTATTAAAAAGTCTAAAATGCTATTTTGCAAGGTATTAAATTTGATATAACTTTTGAAAATGCAATGTATAGTTGTATTGTTGTATTAAAGCTTGCACCTAAGTGCTACGCACCTAAATCTGTGAAAATCAGGATGCTGTGTAGTTTATGAAATCAATAAAATCCTGCTAGATTTGACATCATGCTGCTTTGTTTATTGCAGTAACACCATTATTTCTGCAGATCTATGAGCGGCAACCTGCTGATTTAGCTAGATTTAATAGATTATTATTCAGTATACGATCAAGGTTTTAGCTTTGGATTAATTTCTTACATTAATATTTATAAATATACTATAAGTTAAAATATCACCAGTGTTTCCAGTTGACACCTAAAGTGGTTGTAAGCTCTTAAAATGTATGGAAGGAGTCTTAAAAGGTATTGCATTTCACTCTCTGATAGTCTGAGCATGCTTTTACCCATTTTAAAGACAAAATTATGCGATATATATTTGCGAATTAGAACAAAAAATAGTCAGAATTGGCATGTATTTAACTGCAATTTTGACTTCCTGAGATATAAAAGCATTGTAATTTCTAGTGTTGTTTAAATTTAGCAATAATGTGAAAAAAGTCATGACTGCAAGCTTTCATAGTCAGATTGGTGATATGTAAATTTACAAGTGTTTATATATATATATATATATATATATATATATATATATATATATATATATATATATATATATCTTCTTGTTGGCTTAGTCCTTTTATTAATCTGGGGTTGCCACAGAAGAATAAACCGGCAACTTATCCAGCACATTTTTTTTACGCAGTGGATGCCCTTCCAGCCGCAACCCATCTCTGGGAAATATCCATCCACACACACACAAACACACAAACACACACACACACACACACACACACACACTCATACACTACGGACAATTTAGCCTACCCAATTCACTTGTACCGCATGTCTTTGGACTGTGAGGGAAACCCACGCGAAAACGGGAAGAACATGGAAACTCCACACAAAAACGCAGAGGCTCAAACCAGTGACATATATATATATATATATATATATATATATATATATATATATATATATATATATATATATATATATATATATATATATATATATATATATATTGCATATTACAGTAAATAAAGACAAAACAATTACATTTTAAAAAGTATAGAAAGTATCAACTTAAGTGCATACAACAAAATAAAATAAAAAACATAGTAAATAATAATGCTTAAAAACAGCTACAATTGTACAATCACACAATACACTTGGAAAACTTGTGAAAAAAAAAGAATCAATTTGCTGGAGCAAGGACTTGGTCTATTCGCCAATATAGAACATGTTCTTGTATATATTTCTTAAATGGCTCTCAAATTTTTTAAAACTGGTTAGATTAACTTTTAGGCGGTTTAATTTTTTCCAACCTTATAAAGAAAAAGACGTCACGGATCCACTGAGTTGGGGTTGGAGATTTCTCATCCTTTCACTCAAGCAAATTCAGTCGTTTGACCAGGAGCATACTAAAAGCTATGCAATCAGCTTGTATCTTTGTAAGATTATGTGACTTGGGAAAAATCCAAAAATTGGCAATCAGTGGGCAAGGGGAGATAAATATACCCCCCAAAAATAGACAGATATAATTTTAAAAATAGATCCCCAAGAGGAGTTAAGCTTTATAAGGCCAATGTGCATGGGTGGCTTGGGTTGAATAACAAGCAGGATCTATATGCTGAAAATGCTTTGAGGTAGATTTACAATTGTAATTAAAAATAAATCTGATTTGTGATTTTAAAATGGCAATTAACTTCTTTATTTCTTACACAAGAGAACATAAGATATGATAATAACAACCCTTAACTCTTGAAAAGTTGACTCTAGTCAACCATGACATGTAATAATATAATCATTCTGACCTTGACCTCTCTCTTGAGTCTACCAAAAGGCAAATCCTGCATACTATCACACTTTGCACAGTGTTATTAATGTTTCCCTCTGTCGTCAGAAAAAGAGTAATTAATAAATAGCCCCCATAGTTTAAATGAACGACACTTTCAGTGTGTGTTACAGTGCATTAATGTCAGTTGGACTGCTGGTACGTCAATACACTCTTTTGCCTTCAAAGGTCACATGGACTATTTTCTTCCCCTTCCTTCTCTTTCTCTCCAGCTCTCCAGCACATTGCTTTGACAGTTATGTTAGTAATCTTGACACAGACCACTACCTCTGCCACTTCCAGATGCTCTGTCTGCCTCAACAGACACAGTGACACACACACACATATACACACTGACACAAACAAAAATGAAGCAAATGCTTTTATGTCATTGTTTAAAGTAGTGGGCAGAGTGTATCTCATAGATTATTCTTCATATTTTTATTCAACCATAAAGCATACTTTTGGCGCAGTGGGTAGCAAGATTGCCTCACAGCAAGAAGGTCGCTGGTTCGAGCCCCGACTGAGTCAGCTGGAATTTCTGTTTGAAGTTTTTATGTTCTCTCTGTGTTAATGTAGGTTTCCTCCAGGTGCTCCGGTTTCCCCCACAGTCCAGAGACAAGCGCTAAAGGGGAATTAGGTAGGCTAAATCATCCGTAGTGTATGTGTGTGAATGAGAGTGTATGGGTGTTTCCCAGTGATGGGTTGCAGCTGGAAGGGCGTCTGCTGCATAAAACATATGCTGGATAAGTTGGCGGTTCATTCCGCTGTGGTGACCCCTGATTGTTAAAGGGACTAAGCTGAAATGACAAGGATTGAATGAATGAAAGCATACTTTTTTGCGACAGATGGTCAGGCTACTTTTCCAATACTGGGTTGCAGCTGGAAGGGCATATGCTGCGTAAAACATATACTGGAATGGTTAATTTTGCAGTGATGACCTCTGAAATAAAGTCTAAGCGGAAGGAAAATGAATGAATGAATGAATGAATGAATGGTCAGGCCACTGCAGTATGAGTAACTCTCAGTGTATGAACGGCATTCAGACTTGCAATAAAGGTTAGAGAGAGAGAGAGAGAGAGAGAGAGAGAGTTACCCGTTACTCTGAGCAGAATGACTCATTCACTATTCATTGCCATTTCATTCGTCCTATAACAAAAATCTTGAATCTTTTTTGTAGCATCATAGCCTTTTTGAGGTACAGGTCTGTTTATGTGTGTTTGCATTTTCATTACCCTTGTGTGTGTCATCATTTTCAGTTAAAATGCACAAGTCTTTGTTAAGAAAGCAAATAACCAAGACAGACATTTTTTTTCCATTGTTTACTGTATTTGCAGTAATAATAACTTTTGTAAAGGTGGCACCGTGGCTCAGTGGTTGACACTGGACTCACAGCAAGAAGGTCATTGGTTCAAGTTTTGGCTAGGCCAGTTGGCATTTCTCCGTGGAGTTTGCATGTTCTCCCCATGTTTGCGTGGGTTTCCTCCGGGTGCTCCAGTTTCCCCCACAGTTTAAAGACATGCTCTATAGTATGAGTGTATGTGTGAATGTGAGAGTGTATAGGTGTTTCCCAGTAATGGGTTATGGTAATTTGACTTAAAAAGATAACAACATTATTATGTTAGAGCTTAAATAAACTTTATAATGCAAAAACAACATTAAGCACGCATAATAATACAGCTGTTCTGTGTTAGTTAAATCAGTTGACTGTTGAAATTCAAAAATTTTAACCCAACTGGTTGAGTTATTGAATAAATAACCCAATAACGGTAAAAAAAAAAATAACTCAACAAAGCATCAAATATTTACCCCAACTGGTTGAGTTATTAATAAATTACTCAATAAAGGTTAAAATAACCCAACAAAGCACCAAATATTTTTAACTCAAGGGTTAATAAATAACGTGTTTTTTAGAGTTTATGTCACACAGCTTGTGAAAAGTCTGAATTGTGAAAACAATTGTAAGGAAACAAGAAAAAATATTATTTCCAGATTTTCCCCCCAAGATTATTTGATGATTAGAATGTTTAAAATAACAACATTTACTTGTAAGTAGAGAGCTACTTACTTTTTTCTGACATTCGCCTTAACTCTCTTTTAATTTTTGATCCATTGAGAGTGCACAGACATATAGTGCCATTGCGTTTCAGGCATCCTGAGTTTAAGTCCCAGCTTGTGAACATTTTCCCTGATCCCTTTCTTTCTACAACATCACTTCCTGTCTACAAACTGTCCTATCGTAAGGAAAAAACACCCAAAACAAATCTTTAAAAAAAAATTAGAATAATTGGTGGCATGACAATGGCACGGTGGCTCAGTGATTAGCACTGTTACCTCACAGTAAGAAGGTCGCTGGTTCGAATCCTGGCTGGGCCAGTTGGCATTTCACTGTGGAGTTTGCATGTTCTCCCCATGTTTGCAGGGATTTCCTCTGGGAGCTCTGGTTTCCTCACACATACAAAATTGTCCGTAGTGTATGTGTGTGAATGTGAGAGTGTATAAGTGTTTTACAGTACTGGGTTGTGGCAGGAAGGGCATTCGCTGCATAAAACATATGCCGGAATAGTTGGCGGTTCATTCTACTGTGGCAACCCCTGATAAATAAGGGGCTAAGTTGAAGGAAAATGAGTGAATGAATGCATGACTTTGTATTACTAGTTTTGGACATGCCACAACTTAATGATATGTTTTGGCATGTCAAAAATATACCATAGTAATTTTTAAAATACAATGTAAACATGCCATGGAGATTGAATTACTGTGTAGTTTTTAAATGTTATGAAATAGGCCTGTCAATCCATGAAATAGGCTGTCACCTCACAGCAACAAGGTCACTAGTTCGAGCCTCGGCTAGGTCAGTTGGGATTTTGGCAGTTTGCATGTTCCCCCTATTTGGTGTGGGTTTCCTGGGTGCTCCGGTTTCCCCCACAGCTCAAAGACATGCTCTGATAGTTCACCTCTAAACACACTAGATGCCTGAAAATGATAATGATTATAAGTATTTTTACCTCACTACTTTATATGTACCTAATAAACACAAACAACATGATATATAATATGTACTTTAAATAAGTACTTAATGTTTATTTACATCTTAATCTAGACATTTTTCAATAAGACAAATTTTACACAGTGTGAAACAAATCAGACTAAACAGCTCATTCATGAATTTCATTTAACAGCATTTGTTCTCAAGTCAACAACTCTCTGATTAAATCTGTGTGAGTCTACAGTTAATGAATCACCAGTTCATTAATGATTCATAATTTACAAATTGATTCAAAATGATAAAAAACGGAGAGCCTCTCAGCTTAAGCAGCTCAATATTTTTGTATTTTGAATTAAAACTGAAAACGAAGACTTTTGTTGGACTAATTACATGCAGTAATTGCACTTTTAGGCACTGCTTGATATTCTGTACGGGTGGCATGGAGGCTCAGTGGTTAGCACTGTCACCTCACAGCAAGAAGATCACTGGTTTGAGTCCCGGTTGGGTCAGAAGGCGTTTCTGTGTGGATTTTGGATGTCCTCCCAATGTTCGTGTGAGTTTTCTCCAGGTGCTCCAGTTTCCCCCACAGTCCAATAATTTAATAAACTAAATTGGCTGTAGTGTATGTGTGTGAATGTGAGAGTGCATGCATGTTTTCCAGTACTGGGTGGCTGCTGAAAGGGTATTCGCTGCGTAAAAACATATTCTGGAATAGATAGCGGTTCATTCCGCTGTGGCGACTTCTAAAAATAGACACCAAGCCGAAGGAAAATGAAGGATTGGGATTTATATACTTCATCTACAACAATCATAATCATGCCATTCAGTTGTGAGTCATGTTCTCTACACACACACTGAACAATCATTTAGGTGATTCACTGCCATATTTGAATGCTGTCGTCACTGCCAAAAATTTACAGTGTGGTCTTTTCACTGCTGAAAATTTACCATGTGGTCTTTTTACTGCCAATAATTTACAGTGTGGTCTTTTCACTGGTGAAAACTTACCATGTGGTCTTTGTAAATGCGATTGTCTCTACCTGCATTTTTGGGAGTTTGCAGAATACAGTTTTCGCTACACAACTGTGTGTGTGAAGAAAAAGATTAAGCAATAATTTCACAATAAATAGCATTTTGTTTTATTAAAAAACACTTATTTTGAAAATCCCCTAAAGATTAGTTTGAATAATTTTCCTAATTAAAGTTTGATTCGTTTGTAGTACCTCGTTTACTAAGACAGACAGAAAATTAAAAGTTGCTATTTTCCAGGATAAAATGGCCCAAAACTATATTCTACCATACCATGGAAAACTCTTTGGTCATGGAGTAAGATGCTAATGGTCTAATTCGATTTTATGATCTATGCTAAGCTAAGCTAAAAGTGCTCCTGCCAGAGATTGGCTGAATAGTAATGGTAATAATAATTGTAATTGTAAAACTCCACTGTTTAAAGAGATAGTACACCCAAAAATTTAAATTCTGGCATCATTTACTTAATCTTTACTTGTTCCAAGTCTGTTTGAGTTGAAAGCTGAAAACCTGTAACAACTGACCTTTTATAGTAGCCTAAGTAAAACAATTACTTGCATACTTTGGAAGCCAATGAATACAGGTTTCCAACTTTAGAAAATAGTTTGGGACCATTTGAGGGCAAGTAAATAGTAAATATATGTTAATTTTTGAGCGAGATGCTAATGGTCTCATTTTATTTCATGATCTGTGCCAAGCTAAGCTAAAAGTGCTCCTGCCAGACCCAGAGATTGGCTGAATAGTAATGATAATAGTAACGGTAATGGTAAAACTCCACTGTTTAAAGAGATAGTTCACCAAAAAATACAATTCTGACATCATTTACTCAATCTTTACTTGTTTACTTGTGAGTTGAAAGCTGAAAACATGTAACCATTGACCTTTTATAGTAAGTAAATGAAATATTTGGGAAGCCAATGGTTACAGGTTACCAAATTTGGAAAAAGATTTGGAACCTTCTGAGGGCAAATAAATAGTTAATATATGTTAATTTTTAGCGAGATGCTAATGGTCTAATTCTATTTAATGATCTATGCTAAGCTAAAAGTGCTCCTGTCAGACCCAGAGATTGGCTGAATAGTAATGGTAATACCGTAAAACGGTAATGTTAAAACTGCACTGTTTAAAGAGATAGTTCACCCAAAAATTTAAATGCTGATATATTTTACTCACCCTTTATTTGTTCCTCGTCCGTTTGAGTTGAAAGCTGAAAACCTGCTACCACTTACCTTATAGTAAGTAAAACAAATACTTGCATATACTTTGGAAGCCAATGAATACATGTTTCCAAATTTGGAAAAAGGTTTGGAACATTTTAAGGGTGAGTAAATAGTAAGTAAATTTTACTCCTGGGTTGTAAAATAAGTCTATTTTTTTAAGTGGACTGTTCCCTTAAAAGTATGCATTAAGAATCTAAAGCAATAGTGTCACTATATAAAGAAGGTGATATACAAAGGCTGCCTTTTATTAGTTATAACACTTTTAAATAAATGAACTGGCAGAGAACTATTCATGCTATTCATGCTCTCTCAAACCTGTTTCAGATTGACAAGAATGACCAAAGAGAGACGTTGAAAGATGATGTGAAGAGAGTGCAGCATCAGGGAGATAGATAACAAACTGAGAAAGATGCTAATGAGTCTCTTAGCCACAACATTGTTGATACTTTACTAACTAATAAATAAAGGCTTTGAATAAAATAATATCTTTGCTATAGGGCACTGGCTAAAGTAGAATAATAAATAAAGAGGGCCTTTTTAGCTTATCACCGCTCGTCCTTAACTAAAAATTCAGTTTTAAAATGCTTGATGATAAATGTTCAGATGATTAATGTTCAGATGATAAAGGATCAGAAGGATGTTGCAAAAGCATGACATTAAATCTCTCAGGATCATACAGCATATAAAGGAATATGATATAACTAGCAAAACAACTGGAATGAAATCAGGGTTAAAATGAAAAGTAATGTAATGGACATATCGAGCCAAAACAGAGATGTGGAAAAGGAGGCAGACAGTTCTGAATGGTTCGCTCACATTCACTCTCTCTACTGAGAGTGTCTGAATAAACACAAGCTTTTCAACAAATGGAAAAAGTATTGATCGGTTTCTCTGACAATGGCAGGCTTTATGCATGTCCTCTCTCTCAACAGTGTTTATCCAGCAGATGAGAAAGTTTTCTCATATGTGTTCAAAAGTACATTTGGGCAAACTCTATTCTCATTATAATCTTACATCCTATTTTTCCAGTCTATGTTAACACATCAATCAAGAAATGTTATGAAATTAAGTGAAGTTTATTCATAAACTAATTTCGAGAGGATCACGTACTTATGATTTATCACGTCCAGTCTCGCATTTGCTAATCACTAGTCTTCCAATCATATGAGCCCTAAGGCACCATAAATAGTCTAAGTTTTCAGTTCACTTTATCTTCGTTTGGAAGAAACCCCCCTCCTCCCCTATTCTCCTCCTTTACCTGTAATTGGGCGGCACGGCGGTCCAGTGGTTAGCACTGTGAACCACACAGCAAGAATACTGCCGGTCCTAGTTCGATAGGACCGGTGAGTGTTTCTGTGGGGAGTTTGTATGTCCTTCCCGTGTCCGCGTGGGTTTTCCCCGGGCTCTCCGGTTTCCTCCCACCATCCAAAGACATTCAACATACTTAACAATCAAGCTGGTCTAATTCCTTACGTTCCCTTAGCTACAGCGGCAGGGGAGTTCTGAGATCCACCGAGCTCAGGCTCCCTTCTTGCTCTACCAACGGGAGGAAGCCCCGGGCTCGAGGAGCCCTTGAGCTCGGGGCTCTCTCCCGGGACAGCATGCCAAATAAGCTTTGTAAATCATCAGCTAAGTGTGAACTCTTGAAATGTTTAAATGGAAATTCCAAGCTTATGAAATTGAAGTCATTCACTTAAAGTCATCGCAGTAAGTTGCTTTGGCATATTTATGAGAGAAGATTCATTTACTTGTGTTCTAGTGAATCAGATCTGATCAATGAATCAATTAGTCCATTGAATGTTTGGTTTATGAAATGGATTGATCTGGTTCACTAGCTGGCTGAGGATATAGCTGTAGTTATTAATAATCTACTTGAAGGTAAAACAATCAATCAATAGTAACTGTTCTCTCTGCTTGCTGCATGGAAAGCCATTAGAATATAGCGCAGTTTATTAGCAAGTAGCTTTTTTTAAAGATCAAGTTATCAAGCTATATATGTTTCCATCCAAATTTGTGATTTTTTTTAATAAATAGATTAAAGGAAAAATTTTGCGTTGGATCCATGTTGTAAAAGGAACTTTTTTGAAGGCTTATGAAAATACCATTTATTTAAATGGATGTTGCTGCAACCAGGGAAACTGTAGCTTTTTTTTGCCTGATAAATTACTTGTTCCTAAAAAAGCACTTGCACACATGCTGTAACCAACACTGTCACATGTTCTTTAATTCTGAGGCAGATGCCTAATGTTTGTGAAAATAAATTTGTGATTTGTGAGAGGAAATTTAACAACATGATTTCGATGTTGTTTGACTACAACAACATTTGTAAAAGCTCTATTCATTGTCTCCAAATTGAAAAAAAAAGCTTTTTACCTGTAAAATTTTCAAAGATAGACCTTTTGTGAGCTCTTTTATAGTTTATATACGCTTACTAGCAACTGTATTAGGTACACCTGTCCAACTGCTTGTTAATGTATAATTCTAATCAGACAATCACATGGCAGCATCTCAATGCATTTAGGCATGTACATGGTCAAGACGATCTGCTGAAGTTCAAATCGAGCATCAGAGTATAGGGAATAAAGGTGATTTAAGTGACTTTGAACGTGGCATTGTTGATGGTGCCAGACAGGCTGGTTTGAATATTTCAGAAACTGCTAATCTGCCGAGATTTTCATGCACATGCATGAATAGAAAATATCCAGTGAGCAGCAGTTCTGTGGGCGCAAATGCCTTGTTGATGCCAGTAGTCAGAGGAGAATGGCCAGACTGGTTCAAGCTGATATAAAGGCAGCCGTAACTACAATAACAATAACCACCCGTTACATCCGAAGTGCGCAGAAGAGCATCTTTAAACGCACAACAGATCGAACCTTGAGGTGGATGGGCTACAGCAGCAGAAGATCACACCAGGTGCCAGGGCCGGAGTGGGACTCCTTTTCAGCTCTGGAGTTTCAAGCCTCAGACCGGCCCACCTCAGTTCACGACTGACTACATTAAAATAAGGTCATTTCCAATTCAGTTGCTAATTACACTATCACGTCTTTTTTTGAGAAAACAGCTGCTTTAGAACTTCAAATGTTCAACAACCCTAACAGTATTATATGTCTTAACAATAAAAATGAAAACAATAAATTACTCTAACGAGGATCGAACCCGGATCCGCAGAGTCTTATCCTAACGTGCTAACCGCTGGACGACAACAGCTGTGTACAGTGAGGAGACACAACTAAGTTTTATCATCATTAAAATAGATAAAAAGAGAAGAGTTGCAATAAAATAATGAATAAAAAGGCTGTGGTCAAGTAAGTAAATAAATTTAAAAAGTGTGACTGCTGAGAGCAACAGATTCTGGAGCTAGGGACACCAGCCCTCGCGGCCAAAAAACGGACCAGCCCACCGGGAATTCTCCCGGTCCTCCCGATTAGCCAATCCGGGCCTGCCAGGTGCCACTCCTGTCAGCTAAGAACAGGAAACTGAGGCTACAATTTGCACAGACTCAACAAAATTGGACTATAGACGATTGGAAAAATGTTGCCTGGTCTGATGAGTCTATATTTCTGCTGCAACAATCGGATGGTATGGATGTGAATTATGGATGTGCAGCCGACAAATCTGCAGCAATTGTGTGATGTTATCATATCAATATGGACCAAAATCCCTGACGAATATTTCCAATATCTTTTTGAATCTATACCACGAAGGATTAAGGCAGCTCTAAAGGCAACAAGGGGGTCCAGCCCAGTACTAGTAAGGTGAACCTAAAAAAGAGGCAGGTGAGTGTAGTGTTGATGCATTAATTCAAAAGCATCATTTGTGGAGTAAACTGTCAGGGTTTGGTTTATGGCTAATAATAAAGACTTATTAAAAATCCCTTTGGGACAAACAAATGGGAAAAATACTTTCAGACTCCAGTGCTGCTGAAAAAAGGGAACACTAATGCACTCCACCAGTCTGATGATGGTCATAGTCCAATAATGACACTATTGATGCAGTCACATTTTGTTTTTGTGTGTGCATCAAATACTTTACTTGTTAATTCTTGTAGGCTCTACTACTAATCTACTCTACATTATACAACTGTTTCCATTGCATGTATGACCTCATATCTCAATTGAGCGCATTGTTTCTTTTAACATTTTATGCATTTAATACAATAAAAATACATGGAAGGAATTATATCTACTGTTGTAAATGTTTGTACAAGTGTAAGAGGGTAAATAATACATTCTTTCAAATATCTCCTTTTTTGTTCCAGAGTTGAAAAAAGGCACACTGGTTTAGAACAACATGATGGTAAGTGAACATTATTTTTTATGTAACTTTTAATCCCACAATAGGGCAGTAACATCATATATCACATAACATAAAACAATACAATAATAAACAAAACAATTCACAACCTAACATGCTTCATGAATTCCAAAAAGGCAATAAATATGAAATGCACTAGAAAAAAAATGAAAAATAATCTATGATAAAAACTAATAGCCTCTGGAACGAAAGTAAACGTGTGTTGGATGAACAGAAGATGACAGGAAGCAGTACTCAGAGGAGGCAGGAGTCGGGTTACTACTAACATGTCAAATGATAACCATACAGGCATCTCTCTCTGACATTCACTTTCTGCGCTACATAACTGCACCAACAGCGCGCGTTTAGTTGCAGCCTAAAGACGAACCTCATCGAGAGAGGGAGAGGATGGCGTCAAGGTCATTTGAGGGTAACGGGGTACACTGACAGTGCGCGCGCCTGAGAGGAAGCCATATTTTGCACAATGTTCCCACAGAGTGCCACACCATCACATGCTCAAAGCTTTCGTTTTCTCCAACAATGCATAATGCTGCGCGCACCGGCTTGCGTAATGGAGAGTAAATTATACATTATGGGCTATTTCTATCCCAGGTTCTCATATTCAGCCTGTTACAATACGACAGTGCGGATCCCTCTGCAAGAACGCCCATCAGCTTTTCCTAAGACACCGCTATACCGGCAGGCACACAGTCAATGACGCGGATAATAAACGCATGATGCGAGCTGTTGTCCCTGGCAATAGGAATACCGCTGCTGCTGCACGTGCACTGAACACCGCAATAACACACGCATGCACAAGCGGGGAACAAAATAAGCTAACAACGCATGTAATCATCAGTGAGAGAGTCACAGACATTTGAAATGGAAACCTACAGCTTCTAACGGGATGCAATTAGAGAGCGAAAGTGCAGCAGATATTCTGTGGCATGGAAGCGAGAGGGAACACACAGTACTATTGATCCCAGCTCTAATGGGGCGCCCGGATGTGTTTGTATCCCATTTAAATACAATTAAAAGGCAATATGATATGGTTTATGGTTAATGGCATAATATGGGACGGGTGATATATACAACAGGACATTGCAGAATGTTTCTTTCTATTCCAAGTTAATGACAAGAACAAAATGCGCATCAGGGATGCACTAAACGCATAAACACTGATGGATTGAACTACCTGATAGCTCAGCATGCTCTCCTGGTCGCTGTTTTCGGCTGGCATGGTTAACTCCGTTTTAAAGGTGCGTCGATTACAGCTTCCACAGAGAGAATAGCTACCGGACTCAGGTTAGCAGTTCGTATTGAGAAACTCCAGATCAACTGATGCATATAAGGTTAGAGAAGCATTAAGTAGGATACTCTTAATCCAGTCTCAAACTGAGCTGCACATTCGCCCTGTCTTTAGCCTACTTTAATGCTGTTAGGCGCGCGCTCTCCAGGACTTGGGAAGAGGTACAGACTGTGGCGGCATCATATGTTGTCCAGCCAATCACAGAGCTCGAACTGGGACTGTTGCTGAAGCTGTTATTCGATTGATGCGGTTTTGCGCCTATACATGCAGGAAAGCGCCAGAAATAGTTTGAAGCGGGTGTACAATTCATAAGGGTAAAAATGTGTGTGTGGATTACATTGAATTCTGTCGTTTATGGTGAAACACAGTGTTCTGAAGTTATTTTAGGGGCGCAATTGAGTTTCAAAGTCGCACATTTTTGAGTAGTGAATTAGATTTTTGTGTGTGTGTGTGAGAAATGCGAATAAAATGATCAAATCTATGACATACGTTTTTTTTATTAAAAATATATATAACATATATGAATAAAATTAAATATATAAATACATAAAAAATATTCTATAAATATAGGCCTATATACATTTAAAGTCAGAATTATTACCCCCACCCCCCGAATTATTAGTTTATTTTTTTCTCCAACTTCTGTTTAACTGAGAAAAGAATTTTTCAACACATTTCTAAGCACAATAGTTTTAAGAACTCATTTAATGACTCATCAAACTGATTTATTTTATCTTTGTCATGATGACAGCACATAACATTTTACTAGATATTACTAGACACTTAAAGTGACATTTAAAGGCTTTACTATAGGTTAATTAGATTAGGCAGATTAGGGTAATTAGGCAAGTTATTGTATAACGATGGTTTGTTCTGTAGACTATCGAAAAATATATATAGCTTAAAGGGGCTAATAATTTTGACCTTAAAATTGCTTTTAAAAAACTAAAAACTGTTTTTATATAGTTGAAATAAAACCAATAGAACTTTGTCCAGAAGAAAAATATTATCAGAAATACTATGAAAAATTCTTTAATCTGTTAAACATCATTTGGGAAATAGTTAAAAAAGAAAATACAAATCATAGGGGGCTAATAATTCTGACTTCAACTGTATACACTACCGGTCAAAGTGGGGTCTGTATGATTTTTAAGTGTTTTAAAATAAGCTTATCCTGCTTATCCTGAAGCTATCTATTTTCAACTTCATTACACCAGTCTTCAAAGTCACATGAAACTCCAGAAATCAGAAAATGTATTATTATTATTATTAGTGGTAATAATAATAGCAATAATGGCTAATTTCATTTGAAACTACATACAATAAGAAAGCAGTTACTTACTTTTTATTTTACAATTTCTTTAATGTAATTTGTAGTTGTATTTATAATATAATAATAAACTTCCAACTGAAAGGTCGTCATAACATTTTTAGCCCTTTAGTGTACACTGCCATCTAGTGAATTCTGCTATACTCATGCAAGCAGTCTTATAGACAAATTTTATTCCATATAGGCCTTAAATGCATTACGTCATCAAAAATAAAAATACTAGCCGTAGCCTATAGTTATTTTGAATAAGTCTACAATCTCAGAAATAAAGGTATAAAAGCTGTCATTTTCAAAAGGGGCACTTTTTCCTTTCAATTACTAAAACAGTAGCTACAAAATTGTTATTAGGCCTATATCTTTAAAGAGATGTTTTACCCATCCTTTACTTGTTTCAAACCTGTAAAACTTCTAATGGTTCTTTAAAGTCTTTCTGCTGAACACAAAAGAAGATATTTTGAAACAAATACACTAAATAAGCGTTTTTATCCGACTTTGGAAGTCAATGATTGCAAATGTTCAGATTTTTTTTTGTGTTCAACAGAATAAAGAAAGTCATAAGGGTTTGGTTCGGAATCATTTGAGGGTGAATAGCCTTACCAATATGGACAATTTAGATAGGCTATGCTGACATATTGAAAAGGAAACCAGTGGCAGTCTTTGTCTCTGAGAGGTTATTGCAGGGGTTTCAAATTGTGGAGTTAAAACAGAAATCTAATTATTAGAAAATAAAGAAATATTTAAAAATAGTCCAAATAATTATTTAGATCTATTTATAATTGTATTTATTTATATGATTATTGATATAAATGCATTTACCATTTTACATACTGTAAACCTACATAATAAAGTGGTGTACAATGATATGACAAATGTTAGCTATTCAGCAGTCAATCTGTTAATTTAATAAATGATTCAAATGGCTTTCAAAGTAACTCATTATGTCTGTTTTAACGAGCAAAGTATAATCTGCTCATCCATATTTACTAATTGTCCTCATTGTGCAGCGATGGGAGATCACTGTAATGAGTCTTGTGCGCACCTCCCTTGACACATCTGAACCGCTCTGTATTTAGCGGTGATGATATAATGATATGTTAATGTAACCAATGGAGTAGCTTTAATAAAGGTATCATAATTTAATATGTATAAACTATTCTGAATAATTTAATTCGATAACTATTATTATCTGAACATTGGATGTGAAAATAGCATTGACAATCCGCCTGGTTGACCGCACGGCATCATCCGTTTCCAAGAAACAGTTGTTAAGGGTGATGTAAACAGCCTGTTGGGGCTGGAACGTGTGTGTGCAGTGCGCATGAGCAGACTGAGCGTTTCTCTGCAACTCTGCTGGGCACACCGGCGGTGACCTTATCGATTTCTCCAGACGGTTTCTGTCCGGTGTCAAGTCCAAAGGGGAACGCGGGACAGTCTAGGTGAGTATGCGTTGAGAATTGCAGGATCAATTTTGTCGTGAACGGTCGTGTTGAGTTTCTTGTGCTTTTGTTATATTAGGCTATAAGTTTTATAATGTCAAGCGGCTCAATAAATCGATTAAGTTTTAAATTAAATATTGTAATGTAACTCTTTATTTATTCAGCACTCAAAACGTGAGGTAGGATGTTCATATAAGTGTTCTGTGTTCACCTATTGTTTAACGCCGTTTCCAGGCAGTGGCAAATTACCGTGTTCAACTATTGATGGACTGTGCGCCTGGCGTGACCATTGACACCTCTCGAGTTTAATATGTATGAGTTAAGACTAAGCAGTTACACTAGTTTCACCTTTATTTTACTTCCTTCTTGGCTGAAAGGGCAAAGACTGGTCCAACCTTGTGAGGGATGTGACGGTTAACTCAAACATGCACCAACACATTCAAGGTACACACTTTACCACATTTTACCATGGCATTATTTTAGCTTTGATGTTATCACAAATACACAGTTTGTATGTGTGATAATACCTGTAACTTTATATTATTAGTTGGCAACAACACATTAGGTTGGCATGTAATTCAGATATCAAAAGATTGTTTTTAAATAAAAATGCTATATTTGAACTTTCTGTTTAATCAAAGAATCCTTAGATGCATTTTGTTTTCCAGAAAAATTTTAAGCAAAGTTTTCAGTATGGATAGTGAGAATAGTTTCTTGAACACCAGTCTTTTTCTTAAGACTGGCGTATGGTTGAAATTATAATAAAACAGATAATATAAATAGTGATTGTGTGCCAATTTTTAGCCATTAAAAATTGTGCATCAAAAGTGAACGTGAGACAGCTTGCAAAACATAAAATTGTTAAACAGTAGTGAATATTATTCATAGTGTGTAAACATTTTTATGTTAACACAAACATGTTCACATTATTAGATAGAAATTAAAACGTGATTAGGCCCAATTTTGAGCCTTTCATTAAGATGTTCAGGGCCACTTCAACTGGCCTGACAAGTTTGTTTTTATTATATTACAGAAAAATGGTTGTTTCTAGAAGGGATACAGCTGCGGCCGGAAGTTAAGGAAAATTATTTGCATAATTTAATAAATTACCCATTAAATTGTATTTTAATAATGTCTAGCCCTACCTCAACCCTTACAGTAATGTTAAAACAGTAATTATGATGAGAATTATTTACATTATTTTTAAATATCCCATCAAATTGTATTTTATTAACGTCTACCCCTACCCCAACCCTCACAGTAATGTTAAAAAAGTAATTAAACTGAGAATTATTTATATTCTTTATTAACCCTTGTGTGGTGTTCGTATTTTTGTTACTTTTGTTACCAGTGTTCATGGGTCTGGTGGACCCACTAGAGTTTTGGCTTTTCAAATTAACACTATCAAACAATTTTATGTTAAATTACTCAACAAATGTTTACTTAATTCCAATTACAAGCCATATGCACAGCAAACATGGTTAATTTTCCCCCTTTACCTTTGTTAGATCATATTGATGAATTAATGTGCTTCTCGTTTTTAAAAAACATTTTTTTATTAATGTTATGAAAAAAATAAAACCCACAGATTTGTTTTTTCGTATTGTTCCCACCATGGTCATGGACATCATTATCATCAGAAGCCCCTCTCTCTTCCACAATCAATTGCAAGGCCCTCGCAGCAGATAATCTTTTGGCTATCTTGATCAGTTGTGATAAGGAACCACACTGGCAAAGTCTTATTTATAGTACTATGCCCCTAATTCACAGATGGGACAGGGTATGAGAAAATAAAGCTTGGTTCCCGCAAGAGAGAGGGTAAAATGTTCGGTAATGTAAGAGCATACAGTGTTGATAGTTGAATTTTCAACAATGTTGCAACTTTGTGCGGGAGCAGGTGGGGACGAAAACAACAGCACCAGAAAGGAGGAGGACAGAGTGTAGGAACAAGGGGCCTACACTTTCAAGACTTTTATTAGACCTGGATCTAGTGGACCCGAACACCTTGTATGTAATGTAAATGTCTGCGGGGAGGTACAATATGCAGTTATATCTGCAGCAATATCGTTAAAAATTTTTTCGGATTTAAGTTCTTCACAGAAAATAAGGCGAAGCCAATGAATTTCAGGTTGAAAAAATAACTCATTGTTTAATTAAAAAAAAAAAAAACTTAAAACGGGTCTCACTGACTCGAACACCATAGAAGGGTTAAATAACCAATTAAATTGTATTTTATTAATCTCTACCTCTACCTCAACCCTTACAGTAATGTTAAAACAGTAATTATGATGATAATTATTTACATTATTTTTAAATGACCCATCAAATTGTATTTTATTAACATCTACCCCTACTTTAACCCTAAACCCAACCCTAACAGTAATGTTAAAACAGTATTTATAAAGAGAATTATTCATTAAATAACCCTTTACATAGTTGCTTATTAACAGTTACCCAAACCTGACCGTCACATTAATATAAAAATATTAAATATTGTTGTACAGTGTCACAAAAATGATGCTGAGTATCTGCAGCTGTATCCCATTTAGACTTTACCCAGAAAAACCACAAAAACTTACAAACTCACTCAAATCACATCACAGGTGGCATTTTGAGAAATGTGACCTGACACAAATGAAAATCAAATCTACACAGACCATAAGCAGCATTTTTGAAGTTTCTCTTTCCTGTATGTCACAGTGCCACCCTTGGAAGGTAAATCTCGCATTAATTATGTAAATCTGCCTCTGATTAATGGGGACAAATTGAGGACAGCTAAGACTCTGGTTGACAAGGCAATAAAGGTCAGATTTTTAATATGTCAGTGAATCTCATAAGAAAGGAATGCATTAAAGAATTCAGATCATTAATAATAAGGATGCAATTGAGATTTAAATTAACATACTGTACACTGTTGATTGTGTCGATCATGCTGTAGGAGAAGAAAGTTTTTTCAGTGCAAGGCCCGTATCCTGTGATCCGCGCAGGCCTACGTTCAAGAGGATGGGTGGAGCGGCGATTGCCAAGGCCCTCTTTCTCACAGCCTCGACGACATGACCATGAAACTGAAACCACAGATGAGGGTGACAGCAGTGACGAAGATGGTGAGAGGAACTGACAAACAAGACAAGATCCTTTCCATCACTCAACCTAGACATATGATAAGGATTGTTGGCTATTCCCTGGGTTTATTAAGCTATACTCATCTTTATTTTATTTCTATACTGCTTTTTACTATGTACAGTTGAAGTCAGAATTATTATCCCCCCTTTGAATTTAGTTTTTTCTTAAATATTTCAGCAAGGAAATTTTCACAGTATGTCTGATAATATTTTTTCTTCTGGAGAAAGTCTTATTTGTTTTATTTCGGCTAGAATAAAAGCAGTTTATTATAAAAAAAAAAAACGTTTTAAGGTCAATATTATTAGCCCCTTTAAGCTATAAATTTTTTCGATAGTTTACAGAACAGACCATCACTATACAATAACTTATTTACCCTAACCAGCCTAGTTAACCTAGTTAACCTAGTTAAGCCTTTAAATGTCAATTTAAGCTGTATAGAAGTGCCTTGAAATATGTACTGTCATCATGGCAACGCAAAAAATAAATCAGTTATTAGAAAAGAGTTATTAAAACTATCATGTTTAGAAATGTGTTGAAAAAAATCTTCTTTAATCCATACAACTAGTCTTAATAACCAGTCTTTATTTAGAGTTTAATTTATTGGAAATTCATCTTAATAGGAAACATGAACGTTCATTCATTCATTTTCTTGTCGGCTTAGTCCCTTTAATAATCTGTGGTCGCCACAGCGGAAGGAACCAACAACTTATCCAGCACGTTTTTACGCAGCGGATGCCCTTCCAGCTGCAACCCATCTCTGGGAAACATCCACACACACTATTCCGGCCAGCTAATCTGACATGTTTTTTATGCAGCGGATCTCCTTCCAGCTACAACCCAGTACTGAGAAACACCCACACACTCTCACACTCATACACTACGCCCAATTTAGTTCATCCAATTCACCTATAGCGCATGTCTTTGGACTGTGGGGGAAACCGGAGCACCCGAAGGAAACCCACACTAACATGCAAACTCCACAAAGAAATGCCAACTAACCCAGAGACCTTCTTGCTGTGAAGCAACTGTGCTATCCACTGAGCCACTGTATATATATATATATACTATTATGTATATATATATATTCATTTATTCATTTTCCTTCGGCTTAGTCTCTATTTCAGAGGTTGCCACAGCGGAATGAACCACCAACTATTCCAGCATATGTGATATATTTTTATTTGTGATATATATTTCTCGAAAATATGCATGCATGTGTTTATTTATGTATACTTAAAAATATACACAGTACACACACATATATATTATGTAAAATTTCATTTTGGATGCAATTCATCACAACACATTTTTATTGTATTCTGCAAATGTTATGTATGGATAATCCATAACATGGCCATAGCATCCCATGCAATGTTTTTAGTTACCGACCTATTGTAATTTAAAGCTTAACATGATAGTTTAAGTAGCTAACTTTACATCGCTCATTCTAACAAACAGATGTCATTGACATTAATCACACTTTAGTCACCTGATCACTGCAACACCACCATCTCCTTTTCTTTATGCAGATTCAGGAGAGGAGGTCGAGAGGGATGATGAAGCAGAGGATCTGTATGACCTAATGGTATGTTTAGACTGTAAAATCCCATTCTAATGACAGTTGAACATTAATCTGTGCTTTATGGACACAGTCTTTGATTCTTGTTTGAATTACATAGTCGCGGCTGGTTCGACATGAGACCCCATATTTCTATTGGACTACAAGGAGAGATTCAGTTGATTGCCGATCTTTACGTAAAGAACAGATGACCAATCATTATGCGAAGGCGGGATCGTTCACCACCAAGGTTCATTACAAACTTGACAAATGAATTCTACACAGAAACTCTTTCAGCATTTTGTGTCTGTGCAATTTTCAGGTTGGTTTGTGTATGCATTTGAGAAATCTGCAGTGGTTTGATGCAGCAGATCCTGATACATTCTTCCCACGCTGCTACAGACTGGGGGCACAGGATGAGAAACATGCTTTTATTGGTCAGTGCTCTTAATCTGGAAAATACTGTGTCTTTGCTTTATTGTTCCCTATCGGTTGTGTGGTTTCTTTTCATTTAACAGATGACTATTGCTAACAGATGACTTTCTAGGGTTTAGTGTGCTTCTCTCAGGCACATTTTGTTTTCTGCAACAGTTCATGAGTCACCCCAACCTTGAATTGAACTTGGAGTATCCAGAACATCTGAGAGGTTTTTCTTTGTTTGTTTTGTGTGTTTACAGATGACTTTAGACGAACTGCGTGCACAAGTCTACTGCTGTATGTTTTGGAGAAATATGAAGGAGATTCAGAAGGGGAGAAAATGGGAGAAGTGCATAATGCTAAATCCCATGGTATGGACACACACACACACACTTACACTAACAAACATATAGGGCCTGTTTACACCCGGTCAGTTCATGCATTTTCTCTGATCAGATCGCTATCTGATTTGTGAAAACGGTTCAATTCACATAAATCTGTCTCCACTTGTATCTGTGTCAAATTTGTTTTGGAAAGTATTTACACACTACAAAAAAACATTAGTTGACTTTACTTAAAATAAGTGAGTAAGCCTGTTTCTTTTAAAACGATTCGTTGAGTTTACCTAAACCTGTTGCCTTAAAACTTTCAAGTAAATGAACTGTGTGCTAGGGCTGCACTATATATAGTTTCAGCATCGATATCGCAATAGTCACATCAAAAGTTCCCCTTCGGGGGGAACTCCAGCACTATAAGTGGATTTGATTGTAAAATCCACGCATTGGGAGGTTCGGTTCAGAAGCTACTCGTCTGAAAGAGTATTGAACGGGCCAATTAAGAATGAATTGGCAGCGCAAGCCTGCGCAGGTGAGCGGCATAAGCAATCAACTGAGTATATAAGCTCACCTGGCGCCAGCAGACGCTATCCTTTTCGCTTCAGAGCCTTTTCTGATCGAGCTTATGAGGGTTCCTCCTGCTGATCTACAGCCATTCGAGAGAACGATTTTCATCCCGGTCCAGAGCGAGTCCACGCAGCGGCAGACGGTCGAGCTGGGTATCTCCCTTGCCTGGCGTCCCTTTGGGTCCGGTCCTCCAAGAGCGGTGCGTATTGTTGCAAATCCTAAAAGAGCAACACAGTCGTGCAGCACGTCCTTTTCAGGATGGCGCTCCGACTGTGCGTTTCTGGTTGCGGGGGTTTCCTGGCTCCGGATGATGGACACGATCACTGCATTACATGTTTGGGGGTCCAGCATGTTAATGTGGTGCTCGGGGGCGGTTCATGTCGTCACTGCGATGCCATGACCGTTGCGCAGTTGAGATCGCGGTTAGCTTTCGTAAGAGAGCGAGCCACCCCAGTTGCCTCCTGTTCTGCAGCGGGCGCTCGGGCAGATCTGAGGGCTTCAGCGAAAGACAATCCGCCGCCCACGGGCTCGCGGACCTCTCGCTCCTCCAAGCGCTCCATCCAAGCTTCGGGTACTGAGAGTGATCCGTCTAATCAGATGGTAGCTCTCACGCTCGCTGACACCGGAGATCAGATGTCCTCCGCGGCATCGGAGGGCGGGCTTTCATTGTCCGACGATGATCCGGACCCGCTCGCCCCCTCTGGGCAAGCGAGCGCCGTCAAAACGGATCCTGAAGCGGACATGTTGGCCGTGCTTTCTCGGGCTGCTTCGGCCGTCGGGTTGGAGATGGTTTATCCCCCAGCCCCGCGGCCGGACCGACTAGATGGGTGTTACGTAGAGGATCAGAAGGCGAAGCCTTCGAAGCCTCTCGTCCCCTTCTTCCCGGAAGTGCACAGTAGGCTTACGCAGTCCTGGAGGGCACCTTTCTCTGCCCGCGCTGCGTCCGCCTCCGCCCTCACCACCCTGGATGGTGGAGCTGCCAGGGGGTATGAGGCGATCCCGCAGGTGGAGCGCGCCATTGCGGTCAATCTTTGTCCGCGTGGCGCCCCCGCTTTGCGTGGTCCGCCCCGTCTCCCGTCCAAAGCCTGTAAGTTTTCTGCCTCCCTCGGAGCTAGAGCTTACAAGGCTGCGGGCCAGGCAGCTTCCGCCTTGCATGCGATGGCCACCTACCAGCGCTACCAAGCGCAGGCGCTGGCTGAGCTGCACGAGGGTGGGTCTAACCCAGGCTTGTTACACGAGCTGCGTACGGCGACCGACTATGCTCTCCGGACCACTAAGTCCGCCGCCTGCGCACTGGGGAGGACGATGTCCACACTTGTGGTCCAGGAACGCCACCTCTGGCTAAACCTGGCAGATATGCGCGATGTCGACAAAGTTCGCTTTCTTGACGCGCCCATATCCCAGGCTGGCCTGTTCGGCGACACCGTCGGTGAATTCACCCAGGAGTTCAAGGCGGTGAGCGAGCAGTCGGATGCGATGGGCAGAGTCATCTATCGGCGGGGCCGTAAGCCCGCTCCATCCCCGGCCGAGCCATCCACCTCCGCTGTTCCTCGCCGAGGGCGCCCGCCAACGGCCGATGCCCCGCCCCCGCCTCCGCCTCCGGCGAAGCGAGCGCGTCGAGCACGCCGAAAGCCGGTAGCCCCTCCTGCCCAGGGCGCCGCTAAGTCCGGTAAACGGACCGCGAAGCGTCCCTGAGACAGGCCATCCGGAGAAGAGGAGACTTGCTCTTTCCCCGCTGGAGGGCGGGGCCCAAAATCCAACGGTACTTTTCAGTGCCACCAAAGTTTCGATCAAAGAGCATTTTCTCCCTTCCCCGGATGTGACAGCTCAAGCCCCGCCAGTCTGGGACGCGCTGCCTCTCAGCTCGCAGGGCTTGCATGCTCCGCCAGCGGCTCTCGGGCGCTGGGGGGACGGTCTCCCTTCTCCCAGCCCCCAAGCCCCCTCTCAGGAGTCAGGGTGCGGAGCCAGAGCGAAACGCTCTCCTCCAGCTCTTCTGTGGGACCCTCGCGCTCCCCGGATCAGCACACCCGCTCCTTGCTGCCCCTCCGCGGGTACGTCAACGATTGCTGCGATGACGTCATTAGCGAGGGCTCTGCCTGCTTGGTTAGCGCGGGCCAGCCCCTCGCGGTGGCTCATACGCACGATCAGACTCGGCTACGAACTACAGTTCTCCAAACGGCCTCCCAGGTTTACGGGCGTGTATTTCACCAGGGTCAATCCCCTGTCCGCCCCTGTCTTGCGAGAGGAGATTGCTGCCCTCCTGGCGAAGGGTGCAATCGAGCCGGTGCCTCCAGCCGAGATGGAGAGCGGGTTTTACAGCCCGTACTTCATCGTACCCAAAAAGAGCGGTGGGTCACGGCCAATCCTAGATCTGCGCGTTTTGAATCGCTGCCTTCACAAGCTGCCGTTCAGAATGCTTACGCAGAGGCGCATCCTCCGATGCGTTCGTCCTCAGGATTGGTTTGCAGCCATAGACCTGAAGGACGCGTATTTTCATGTCTCCATTCTTCCACGCCACCGTCAGTTTCTGCGGTTTGCGTTCGAAGGTCGAGCATGGCAGTACAAGGTCCTCCCCTTCGGGCTCTCTCTGTCTCCGCGGGTCTTCACCAAACTCGCGGAGGGTGCCCTAGCGCCTCTGCGGCTTGCGGGCATCCGCGTACTCAATTATCTCGACGACTGGCTGATTTTAGCCCACTCTCGGGAGCAATTGACTGCGCACAGAGACGAGGTGCTCCGGCATCTCCGCCTATTGGGGTTGCAGGTCAACTGGGAAAAGAGCAAACTCGCCCCGGTGCAGAGGATCTCTTTTCTCGGGATGGAGCTGGACTCGGTCACCATGGTAGCGCGCCTCTCCGGAGAGCGCGCTCGCCTGCTGCTGAACTGTCTGAGGGAGCTCGACAGCAAGTTAGTGGTCCCACTGAAATATTTTCAGAGGCTCCTGGGGCATATGGCTTCCGCTGCGGCCGTCACACCGCTCGGATTGCTCCATATGAGACCACTTCAGCACTGGCTTCAAGATCGAGTTCCGAGACGCGCATGGCATGCGGGCACACACCGAGTCTCTGTTACTGCGCTGTGTCGCCGCACCCTCAGCCCCTGGAACGACCCCTCGTTCCTGCAGGCCGGTGTGCCTCTGGGACAGGCGTCCAGTCATGTTGTTGTTTCGACAGATGCTTCCAGCACAGGCTGGGGAGCCGTGTGTCGCGGGCATGCAGCTGCGGGCCTGTGGGTAGGTGCCCAGCTGCATTGGCACATCAATCGCCTAGAGCTGTTGGCAGTGTTCCTTGCTCTCCGCCGTTTTTCTCCGGTGCTAGGGCAGCAACACGTGCTGGTCAGGACGGACAGTACGGCGGCGGCGGCGTATATCAACCGCATGGGGGGTATGCGCTCTCGCCGCATGTCTCAGCTCGCCCGCCGTCTGCTCCTCTGGAGTCACCCGCGGCTGAAGTCGCTGCGCGCCATTCACATCCCAGGTATGCTCAACCGTGCAGCCGATGTGCTCTCACGGCAGCAGATTCACTCTGGGGAATGGAGACTCCACCCCGAGTCTGTCCAGCTGATATGGGCGCGATTCGGGGAGGCCCAGATCGATCTGTTTGCTTCCCCCGAGAACGCTCATTGCCAGTTGTTTTATTCCCTGACCGAGGGCTCTCTCGGCACGGATGCACTGGCCCACAGCTGGCCTCGGGGCATACGCAAGTATGCGTTTCCCCCAGTGAGCCTGATCGCGCAGTTAATGTGCAAGGTCAGGGAGGACGAGGAGCAGGTTTTGTTAGTTGCGCCCCTCTGGCCCAACCGAACCTGGATATCAGAGCTCTCCCTCCTCGCGACGGCCCTCCCTTGGCAGATCCCTTTGAGAGAGGACCTACTTTCTCAGGGACAAGGCACCGTCTGGCACCCTCGTCCCGATCTCTGGAACCTCCACGTGTGGTCCATAGACGCGAGGAAGACTTAGGTAACCTGCCGCCCGCGGTGGTTGATACCATCACTCAGGCTAGAGCCCCCTCCACGAGGCGCGCCTACGCCCTGAAGTGGAGTCTATTCACTGAGTGGTGTGTCTCTCGCAGAGAAGACCCCCGATCTTGCCAGATCAGTGTTGTGCTCTCTTTCCTTCAAGAGAAGCTGGACAGCAGGCTGTCGCCCTCCACTCTCAAGGTTTACGTTGCTGCCATCTCCGCTCACCATGACGCGGTGGCTGGCAGCACCGTGGGAAAGCATAACCTCATCATCCGGTTCCTCAGAGGCGCTAGGCGAATTAATCCAACTCGCCCCCCTCTCACGCCCTCTTGGGATCTCGCCCTCGTTCTTACGAGCCTGCGATTTGATCCCTTCGAGCCACTCGATACAGTATCTTTAAGATTTCTGTCCCTGAAGACAGCTCTGCTGGTCGCGTTGGCCTCCATTAAGAGGGTCGGGGACCTGGAGGCATTTTCGGTCAGTGACTCGTGCCTGGAATTCGGGCCGGGATTTTCTCACGTTATTCTGAGACCCCGCCCGGGTTATGTGCCCAAAGTTCCTACCACTCCTTTTAGAGATCAGGTAGTAACCCTGCAAGCGCTGCCCCCGGAGGAGGCAGACCCAGCCCTGTCATTACTTTGTCCAGTTCGCGCTCTGCGCATTTATGTGGACCGTACTCAGAACTTTAGATCTTCTGAGCAGCTCTTTGTCTGTTATGGCGGACGGCAGCAGGGAAGTGCCGTGTCTAAACAACGTTTATCCCACTGGATTGTGGAGGCCATTTCTTGTGCTTATTTGAGCAGAGGCCAGCCGCGCCCCCCAGGAGTGCATGCGCACTCCACTCGGAGCGTTGCATCCTCTTGGGCGTGTGCGCGTGGCGCCTCTTTAGCAGACATTTGTAGAGCTGCGGGCTGGGCGACACCCAACACATTTGCAAGATTTTATAATCTGCGAGTGGAGCCGGTTTCCTCAAGGGTGTTAGGTACCTTTGGTGATTGAGGAAACAACCCGGTAGGTGTTGTACACGCTTGCGGTGCCTTTTTTTCCCTAACACGGAGAGATGTGCACCCTCCTGTCTGTCAGTAAAGTTCCCCATTCGGTGAGCCCTGCAGATTCCTCCGAGGCCCCCAGCACTGACTCAGCGGAGGAGTCACTTGCTGGCCCATTACGTAGTAGGTCTGCCCGCTGGTCAACCCGCGTTTTGGGTATAGGTGCCTGCTATGACCGATCCCCGCTGGTGATCCCCATATGCTTTCCGCCACGGTTAAGTTCCCCCCCTGGGCGGACCCGTGCTTTCCCTATCTGCTAACCACCTTCTTATGCGCACTCCCCCTTTTCAGGGTTAGTCCATATGTAATTCCATTGTTCCCCCTATTGGGTGCGGATGGTCTCCGCAGCGTCCTCCCTACTGGGATGGCACGCTTCCCAACGTACTGTCGTGTATTCCTAGAATTATCTAGACGCTAGCGACTCCCAAAAAAGATACCTATTCCGTAAAACTTCTTTTGAAGTAGGATAAGTTAGGGCCAAGGGCACGTTGGAGGACCACGCCTCTCGTGATCTGGGTGCGTCACGCTTGCCTGACCGCTCTCTCATGGTGGGTGTTGGTAAGGTGCAGTCATTATGGCGCTTTCAATGGGCTCCCAATGCGTGGATTTTACAATCAAATCCACTTATAGTGCTGGAGTTCCCCCCGAAGGGGAACGTTCGAGGTTACTAAAGTAACCCTTCGTTCCCCGAGGAGGGGAACGGAAGCACTATACTCCGTCGCCATAATGACTGTCCCTTAGCTGTTAAAAGTCTCTTCAGCTTAAAAAGGATAGCGTCTGCTGGCGCCAGGTGAGCTTATATACTCAGTTGATTGCTTATGCCGCTCACCTGCGCAGGCTTGCGCTGCCAATTCATTCTTAATTGGCCCGTTCAATACTCTTTCAGACGAGTAGCTTCTGAACCGAACCTCCCAATGCGTGGATTTTACAATCAAATCCACTTATAGTGCTTCCGTTCCCCTCCTCGGGGAACGAAGGGTTACTTTAGTAACCTCGAACGATCTGCAATATCGTTTTCATATTCAGGCACAGATTATTATAATGTTTGTAACTTTAAGAAATTGTAATTGTATTAATGTATAAGTTTGATGAAGACTATACTGGATAATTTTCAGTGGTGGAAAAGGTACTGAAAAATCATTCTCAAGTAGAAATACCATTACTTGCCCAAAAATGTAGTGCAAGTAGAGTAAAAATATTTGTTGTAAAAATTACTCAAAGTATGACTAAAAAGTAGCCCTTTTAAACATACTCAAGAGTAGCGAGTAGTAAGTAATACGCTTTGAACGTGTGTGAAAACGTAACATTCTGTAGTCATTTACTTATTGTTTAAGTCCATTTGACGATTCCAGTCATCAAACAGTAAACATCCTCCATCTTCCCATCAGTGTCATTCTTTCTAAACCAGAGGTGCCCAAAGTAGGGCCAGTGAGCCAAAGATGGCCCATGGTAACCTTTGGTTTGGTCTGCCATCCTATCTGAAAAGAGAGTGAAAATAATAGGTAGTTGATTGGGGCGAATGCCTTTGACAGAGATCGTCATTTTCAATTTAACATAACCTTTTGCTCTTTGTTTAATTGAGGAGCTTTAATTTAAATTGTACCTTTGCTGGACTGTATTTAATAAAGCTTGTGATTGGTTTATTATATTTTATGCAGATGCACTTCCCTAAAAAAGTCCTCCCAATCCATCTAAAATTATGAATTCTTACCATATTGAGCCATTTATTTCATCTGGTAGAATTATACTCAATATCACAGTATGTATTGCAGAAAAAAATTGCAATGTAATTTTTTTACAACATCGTATAGTCCTACTATGTGTATAATTATAAAAATTAAGTTAAATCAACTTAACAGTTTCAAGATACAATGGGTTTGCTAAATTCTTTTTGCTTTTTAATTTCTCAGTTTGTTACTTTTAAGGCAATCGGTAAAGTAAATAGTCACTTTTTACAGTTTTTACCTGCCCTTTTTATGTGCACATGATGTCAGTGTGTGAATTATACATCGACGATCGAGGGGCGGTCAACTTTTTTCAGTAGTAGTTTGCTAATACATGCTTCCGTGAATCAAATTTATCAATGTATTTAAATTACATCTAATTTATTAATAAAATGTGAATGTTTTCAGTGTTTTGAGGGATTTTTAGACTATTTTAGAAGTTTCTTTAGGTCAAACTATACAACTTATGTGTCTATTTTTTTCTTTTGTTAGGCTACATGCAGATATAAACTTCTATTTCACAAGAAACATGTTTTGTAGATACTGAAGATGTCTATCAGTGCTCTAGAGCTGCTAGTTTCAGACTGTTAAATTATATTTTTCCTACCATTGATTAGAGCATTATGCAGTCACAATGGTTTAAACCGTTATGGGGGGATCAAATGTTTATTAATTTTATACATTTTTAATTATTAATATTTAAGATATAGATCAGAGATCAGAGAAAGTCTTTTATTACCATTAAAGGGCTGACCCCCCCATGCATCTTGTTTTAATGTCCTTCAGGGGGGATCAAGCTTTAATTACGGGGTTCAAACCCCCCCAAACCCTCCTATAATTCGCACCCTGCATGAAATAACCAGGTGTAAACAGCCCTGTACCCACATTAAGACTTTCTATTATTCACACATTTTCCCTTCAATTGTAGGTCTGAGGAAGACACGTAAACAGCATATCACTCAGAGGATTGAAACCTCAGTAATTGACAGTGCCTTGCATGTGTGTCAGGAGTATCTGAACAGCCTGGAGCATTGCGATATAGACAACAATTTGGAAACAAACTCAACCATCTCAGAGCAACAGTGGAAGGTGTTTCTTCAGAATTATTATTTAGTTGTTCAGTAAGTATGTTTTTTGTATATATTTGTGTACTTAAATGTACTACATAAACACGCTGTTCAAAATTACAAAATGAAAATAAAACTAAACTAAGAACAATGAAACTCAGCTGAACAAATGACAATTTTATGTCGAAGGAAAATGATAGAATGTTTGGTTACATTTATATCTCAACTAGGCATGGGCTGGTATAAGATTCTGATCTATGATAACCTTGAATAAAAATATCATGGTTTTTTGGTATTGTGATTGCTGCTTTAAAATATGTTCTTTTTAAATTTCTAAGTAAAAAAGAGCAACATTTTCCCTCCTTGAACACATTATATTTTATTTTAAGAACATTTATAATGTTTTGGAACAGTAAACATGTCAGGCTAAATAATTCAAATGAATCATTGAATTCTGCTGTCTTAATTAATCTTAAAAACAGATTTCTTTACAGCTTTAGATATCTTTTATTTTCTGCGGGTATAAATAAGCCCAGGTTTCTCTGTGGTTAGCACTGTCGCCTCACAGCAAGAAGGTCGCTTGTTTGGGTCCAGGCCAGGTCAGTTGGAATTTCAATGTGGAGTTCGCATATTCTCCCTGTGTTCGTTTGGGTTTCCTCCGGGTACTCTGGTTTCCCCCACAGTCCAAAGGCATGCGCTGTAGGTGAATTGAATAAACTAAAATGGTCGTAGTGTATGTGTGTGAATGTGAGAATGTATGGGTGTTTCCCAGTACTGGGTTGCAGCTTTAAGGGCATCCGCTGTGTAAAAAAATATATACTGGATAAGTTGACGGTTCATTCCACTGTGGCAACCCCTGGTGAATAGAGGGACTAAGCCGAAGGAAAATGAATGAGCTCTATAGTTGGTCTATAGGATGTTGCTGTATAAATTATTTGTTTTAGATGTTTGCTGAATTGTAGGTTGACCAGTAGCTCTTAATGTGGATGCTCCTTTTCTGCTGGAGATACTGTTATCCTAAATGAATAAAATTAAATAGTCTTTGACAACAACAACAACAAAAAAAAAATATTTACAAAAACAAAACCTTGAAACCGGTAATTGTCCAATGCCTAATCTCAACAGCAGTGTTCATCTAGTCTTTATAGAAAAATTATAATGATTAACATGGTTATAAAATGCATGTCCATGGCTAACAACACAAGGTGCAGTATGTTTGATACCCAGTGGTTGAGCTAGGTATTGCACTCCAGGATCAAAACAAATGCAAGCCCATGTTGCCAGATTGAGGACAGGAGCAAGTGATTTAAACCATGTTCTAAATAAAAGCAACGGCACCCGATAGAAGGAATATTTTCCATATTAAATGTATTTGCCTTGAATTGATATATTAGAAACAGCTTTTATTTCTCACAGGTGAACAGCAGAAAAATGACAATGATCACCTTAGGTACACCTCATGTGCTTTATTCAAAGTTAAATGCTAACAATGTGAGGTTGAATGCCTTTTTGTTAGATATGTATTGCCATATACTGAAAGCAGCAGCAGAATGTTCACCTCAGATCTTGAAAATAAAATAAACCGTTTGAAATTAATCTTTAGAAATAAACACAAATGATCAGCATGTACATTAAATAATGTTAAAGAGAGTTAATATTAATGAAATATATTATAAACCTTACAATTTCATGAGTGAGTCCATACTCTGTGCTTCTGGATGGCTGTATTTAAATTTCTGTCCTGTTTCGTCTGGTGCAAACAGCCAAATAGCTTAACACTGCGTAGCTATCTCATCACAAAGCGCGTTGTTAAGTTTGTAATATTTATATTATTTGCTAATTATTAACCTCATGTGGAACTCTGAATCTGCATCTCATTTGGGAGTCTGCTACTGTCCACCAGAGGTCGCATTTCGGTCACGGACGCATGCATTCAGACCCTTTCTGAATGAATGAATGAATGAAATGGTTTTCCACCAAGGCAACCCAGGGTGCTGAAATATAATTGGCTAAACTGGTGTTGGGCAGGTTAAAATGACCAAAACAAATACAGTGTTCTGGCATGAAAAACACATTTTCAAAGCAGAAAATCTGACTTCAGCATTGTTTTTCAGATAAACAAGTATGTTCACTTGGCATGTTTTTTTTTTTTTAATATCTACTAACATATTATGTTTTTTATGCTTTAAAAGTGTCAAAAACTTACATACAGCATCTTCAAAACCCATTTATAGGCAACTATTAAAATAGCAAGAAAACTTTGTCAATTTAGAGAAAGCTTTCATGTTGTTATTTTTTTCCTTTCCAGTGAAGGAATAAATATAGAGGGCTGTGACTATTACGTGGAGCGTTGTAAATGCATGCTGGAGCAGATGCGTCAAGTTTGCCCTCAGATGGAGAATGATGGGATCTGCAACATCTGGATCATTAAACCAGGCGCCAAGTCACGAGGCAGAGGTGCGTTTTTCTGGAGACTTAGTTCTGTAAAAAACTTGCCAAAAATATTTGATTCAGTCTTACCTTGACTGTTGTAGGTATAATGTGCATGAACAAGCTGGATGACATGTTAGGTTTAGTGGATGGAGACCACTGCATCATGAAGGACAGTAAATGGGTGGTGCAGAAGTATATAGAGCGGCCTCTCCTTGTGCACGACACTAAGTTTGATGTACGGCAGTGGTTTCTGGTCACAGACTGGAACCCGCTCACTGTGTGGTTCTACCGTGAGTGCTACCTCCGTTTTTCTACGCAACCTTACTCCACTCATACGCTGGACAGGTAAGAAAGCAAATGCACATCATTAAAGGAATAGTTAAAGGAAAACCAATGATCAATAATTGATTATAACAATGGTTAATGATAAATAACAATAATTAAAGGAATACAATGATTTTCAATTCATTGGTAACACCTTCTTTTTTTTTACAAACTTAAATGACATTAGTAAATGTTTTAGCAGTAATTCACTATAAGTTCCATTGAAATTTTTAATTTGGTAATGGATTTTGTAAGCACATTGTGAATGTCAGTGTTGTTTCTGGATCTAACTGACTTTGATTATAAGGAAAAAAACTGCTCAACCATTCTTCAAAATATGTCACACAATATGAAATGATATACAATATAGGCTTGAGGGACTAATATGAAGGAACATGAATGAATGAATGAATGAATGAATGAATGAATGAATGAAAAAATGAATGAATAAACAAATGAATGAATGAATGAATGTATGAAGATAGACTTGAATGTAGAATATAAACTTGATATAGACTTGTATATAGAATAAAATAGGCTTGAGATATATATCAAATCTTATATCAAATGATGAAAGAACTTCAGGGGCAATATTCACAAAACATTTTAAAGAAAAAAAAAATGTTAGGACTCCTATGCATTTTTGTTCTAAAGGTATTTTACAAAGCCTTTCACCACTAAACGGCATTTAGCCTCCTTTTTTACAAAAAAAAAGTCTTTTAGCACTAATCTACTAAATCAGTAAAATCTTAGGAGTAGAGAAGAGGACTCAGAGGTAACTAAGACCAAACCAAAAACTTGCCTTAAATATCTGTTGCCGAGCTTTTATTACCTATCACCTTAATTGTAGAGGTATTTTCTCCCATACTATACAAAATATGTTTTCAAATATATTTTAAAATGCACAAAAATATTTTTTCAAAATGACATTTACCCAATTATATGTTTTATTAATACATATTTGGCCATTTTTTATTTTGAAACTTTAATTAAATATGCCAATTTAAAGATTCCGCAAAGTGCTTTGAAATGTGAATCTTTTATCGGATGACTAAATCTCAACTGAAACACAAAAAGAGGGCAGGACATAAAGTACAAAGCTTCCCTTTTAAAAAACAGCCAATGGCATTTAGTTTTTTCCACAGCTCTGCCATCAAGAGTAGTTGAGCTCAAGCTTATGAAATGAAAAAACAAATGAGAAGCATCTTTAAGGGGGTGGGGCATGTCAGGAACTAGAGAGCCTTTGATTGGTTAAGTTTTTATGAGGTACTGAAGTATTTAGGCGGAAGTGACAAACAGCAAGCTTAAGCTTCAATTCAATTCATCTTTATTTCTATAGCGCTTTTACAATGTAGATTGTGTCAAAGCAGCTTAACATAGAAGTTAGTTTAATATAGTAACTTTAAACTGTGTCAGTCAGAGTTTAAGTTCAGTTTAGTTCAGTTCAGTGTGGGTTAATTTTTACTGCTGAGAGTCCAAACACTAAGGAGCTAATCCATCGATGCGCAGCTCCACAAGTCAACAAGTAAACCATGCAAGCCAGTGGCGATGTTTATATTAGTTTTATATCTTTTAATTGCACATTTTGTCACTGTTTTGTAGCACACTAGAATATAGATATCCTTAAAACTAACATACTGATACTATTGTCTAAAAAACTTTATTTTATTTTCACTGGACCTTTATTGTTACACTCTGCAGAGTTTCCACGAATAATTCCCATCAGCCAATCACTGCGTGCATAGTTACAAGTATGATGACATTTATTTTTATATGGTTTAAACAACAGATACATGACAATAGAACAAACGATATACTGCCAGGGTGATAGAATGTAAATAATAATAACAGAAAAAATTAAAATAAAGAAACAAACCCACAAAAAACAATAGTATAAATAATGAAATTCTTACTATTACAAGCAAGCAGGATCTTTACATTAATGCATTCATTCATTTATTCATTTTCTTTTCGGCTTAATCCCTTTATTCATCTGGGGTCGCCACAGCGAATGGACCGCCAACTTATCCAGCATATGTTTTACGCAGCGGATGCCCTTCCAGCTGCAACCCATCACTGGGAAACACCCATACACTCTTAGTCACACGCATACCCTACAGACATTTTTAGCTTTACCCAGTTCACCTATACTGCATGTATTTGGACTGTGGGGGAAACTTGAGCACCCGGAGGAAACCCACACGAACTACATTAATCCAAAAATTTGGAAATCAAGCACAAATGGACAGTTTTATTGGCCTTTCTATTAGTCCTATGTTGAATAGTACAAAATAATTTTTTCCGTTCCTTATAAAACAAAGTAAAACAGTTTTGTTTGTTTTTTTGTTGGAAAATTTACACATGAATATGAAACTTAATCTTACAAAATAATTAGATTAATAACAAAAACTTCATTATTCAGATAATCACAATTAAAACACCCAAGAATGCTGCACATTGATGGATTTGCTCTTCAGTGTTTGGACTTTCAGCAGTGAAAATTAAACCACACTGAACTAAACTGAACTTAAACTCTGAAAACTGGACCGACACCGTTTTAATTTACTATAATCTTCTTTGTTAAGCTGCTTTGACACAATCTACATTGTAAAAGCGCTACAAAAATAAAGATGAATTACATTGAATTGATGACATTATCCATAGCATCAAGGTCAACATGAGGTCACACTCACTTCTCTTATTCTTAGTAAAAGTTTGTCTCAGCAGCTTTGTGAATAGGTTTTAGGAGACCCTTTTACTGTGAACTCATTGTGGGAAGATAAAATGTTTCGTGAATACAGAACTGTTCCTTTAAGAGGGATTATTTATTAATAAAGAAATGTATTTCTTTCTATATTCTTTTCAATCTCAGCTCTGTACATCTTTGCAACAACTCCATCCAGAAGCATTATCAGCCAAGCCCAGATCGCAGTCCTTCTCTTCCCGCCGAGTGCATGTGGTCATGTTCGCAGTTCCGCTCCTGGTTGGCTGCTTCAGGCCGTGCTGCTCTGTGGAAAACGGTTGTTGTTCCAGGCATGCAAAAGGCTGTCATTCAAACCCTCTTGACCGCACAGGACAGCGTGGAGCCTCGTAAAGCCAGTTTCGAGCTCTATGGAGCAGACTTCATGCTGGGACGAGATTTGAGACCTTGGCTGTTGGAGATCAATGCCAGTCCTACCATGGCACCCTCTACAGGAGTCACCGCTCGACTCTGCCCTGCTGTACAGGAAGACACTCTGCGGGTGGTGCTGGATCGACGCTCTGAGCGCAATACTGATACCGGTGGCTTCCAGCTCATATACAAACAGGTACACACTGTGTGAATCTCAGAAAACTTGGCAAGAAATTCCCACATCACCAAACTAGATGCATATCTCGCTCTTCTCTCTTGAATTGATGCTGAGCTTTGTTTTTTAGCAGCAGATGGCGCTCTAGGCTAGTTTTTAACAAATGCTTAAGAGGAAGAGCACTTGTGCATTCTCAGTTAGCTTTTATGTCAGGAGATTCACAAAAACTGTTTACTAGGAGCACTCTTAACTGGCTTAAAGCTTTTGTAAATTTACTTATGATTGTTTTAGGTTTAAGTGGTATTTGTAAGGAATTTGATGCATGCAAACATGAAACACAACACCATCGGCTGTTAAAAAAGCTCAGAATCGATTCAAGATAAAAAATGGTGCATTGAAAATCTCAGAATCAATGTAGAATACATTAGATTTGTGATACACACATACATAGAAACTAAACTATTTAGTTTGCATAGAAATTTAAATTGATATATCAAAAATAATAATAGTTTACTTTGTTACTTTAATTTTGCATTTTAATGAGACCTGAATATTTATTTTTGTATATACACTCATTGGCCACTTTATTAGGTACACCTTACTACTGTAGTGCCGTGTACTGTGTTGATTAATATTAATGGGCCCAAAGTGTGTCAGGAAAATATGCCCCACACCATTACAGCACCACGGCCAGCTTGAACCTTTGATACAAGGCAGGATGGATCCATGCTTTCATGTTGTTGACGCCAAATTCTGACCCTACCATCCAGGCCCGGACTGGCTAATTGGGAGGACCGGGAGAATTCTCGGTGGGCCAGTCTGTTTTTGGCCGAGAGGGCCGGTGTCCCTAGCTGCTTGCACTCTCAGCAGTCACACTTTTTTATTAATTAATTATTTTTTTGACCATAGCCTCACTCTTTTTATTCAGTATTTTGCCGCAGCTCCACACTTTTTATTTTCTCGCAGCCCCCTGAGCAAAATACAGCCTGCAGGTTAATGATGACGTAACTGTCATTCGACTTCAAACAGCTGCACCTTAGTGAATATAAGAACTTGAATAATTAATATTATTGAATATTACATCTGCTCAATGAAAATCGGATGATTCACAACATTAATAAATCTGACATAACTTGATTAGAAATCCTAAAAGGGGAGAAAAAGATTAAGCCATCAATAGAAAGTAATACTGTGGTTATTGTTTTTATTCCAAACGCAACTAAATAACAGCACCATTGTGGTCCAGTAGTCAGCACGTTGCGTTACGACACTGCCGACCGGAGTTTGATCCTCTCCTGAGTAATTATTTATTTTATTTTTATTTTTAGTGTTAAGACATATAAGTGTACATATAAATTTTTTTTGAGTGACCACCGTTTAAGGACTGGATATCTATAAAAATTTTTGCACAGAATATATATTCAGATATTGCAGGAAAGGACATTGTGATGTTTTAAAGAATAGTGTTGGAAATTTAGCTACTCTTTAATGTTCTAATAGTTATGAAAACATTTGAAGTTCTAAAGCAGCTGTCCTTGAAAAAGACGTGATAGTGTCATCAGAAACTGAATTGGAAATGACCTTATTTTAATATAGCCAGTCATGAACTGATGGGCCGGTCTAAGGCTTGAAACTCCAGGACTGAAAAGGAGTCCCACTCCGGCCCTGCTACCATCCGAATGTCGTAGCAGAAATCGAGACTCATCAGACCAATTTTGGGGAGCCTGTGCGAGTTGTAACCTCAGTTTCCTGTTCTTAGCTGACAAGAGTGGCACCCGGTGTGGTCTGGTGTTGTGTGTTCAAAGATGCTCTTCTGCATACCTCGGTTGTAACGAGCGGTTATTTGAGTTACTGTTGCCTTTCTATCAGCTCAAACCAGTCTGGCCATTTTCCTCTGACCTCTGGCATCAACAATGCACAGAACTACCACTCACTGGATATTTTCTGTTTTGGACCATTCTATGTAAACCCTAGAGATGGTTGTGCATGAAAATTCCAGTAGATCAGTAGTTTCTGAAATACTCAGACCAGCCCATCTGGCACCAACAACCATGCCACATTCAAAGTCACTTAAATCACCTTACTTCCCCATTCTGATGCTCGGTTTGAACTGCAGCAGATCGTCTTGACCATGTCTACATGCCTAAATTGAGTTGCTGCCATGAGATTGGCTGATTAGATATTTGCGTTAATAAGCAGTTGGACAGGTGTACCTAATAAAGTAGATGGTAAGTGTATCTATACCTTATCAAACCCAAACAAATGAATAATCTAAAGTAAAAATGAACTGCTCAGTTGGTTTGATGTTTGTTTCTTCAGGCAGCAGTAGATGTTCCTCAGTATGTGGGAGTGAATCTTCTCATCGAGGGCACTTCAATCAGACGTCCTCGTGCTCCTGTCCACAAGTCTCTCATTCAGTCTCACCCAGAGCCGCTATCAAAATCCACCAATCACAAGTCCTCGCTCTTAAGCAGCCCCTGCACTTCTGGCAAGGAAAATCAGTCAGAAGAGATGAAAAGGGCCTGTCCTAACCTTCCCAACCGTAAAATCACAATGGACCAATCCCTGATCTTTCACCCTAAAAGGAAACGCCCCCACAGACTAGTCTTACCTTCAACCTGTTGCGTTCTTCCAAACCCAACAGAACTTCATCATCCACAAAGACTATCCCACACTCAGCCCCAATCAGATCGCCCTCACACACACAGGACACGCAGCAACCTTCCAACTCTCTACCGTCCAACTCCATCAGTGGAGGTGATCAACATTCGACCCCGACAAGCTCTCACCTCCAGTCACTACATCCATAAAATACACACAGTCAACCTATCTTACCCAGTGTTGCGCATGCAGCAAAACCACAGGCGATCCAAAAACACGTTTGCAGAGAGAGAAGGGCCAAAGTCATCCTGAGGGAACTTTTTTATCAATTCATATGACCTAAATAGAGCAAATACATTTTACACCGCATCAGTTGTGTTGTGGGTTTATCTTTCAATGCTCTGGATTCAACATCTCTATATGTTATTAATCTACTCTCAGAAAGGGAACAGCATATACTGTAGATTCAAGAAGAGCACTCATGCAGATTTATACCAATTAAGAGCATGTTTATTAAGGATAAATCATTTACTTATGCCTCATGCTTTTCCAAATCCTGTATTATTTCATAGAAGACAAAAAGGAGAATGCTCATTGGTCTCTTCTATATTTATAGAAGCATTTGCTGAAATACAAAAAATAGTGTATTTGCTCTTTACTTCAACATTTCTGAAACTGCTTTTAAAACTCGTGTTATTATTTCTTCTGGGCTGGTTCACACAGAGCATCTTTGTTTGTGGTTAAAGATGAAGGTAAGTGGGTAAAAAGCAAAGGGTTCTTCTGTAAAATGTTACTGGGGTTAATATGCCTTTCTTGTTTTCAGTACAAATAACTAATAATTATTTATTCGAGAAGCATTTTCTAGACAAGTAAAAAAAAATTTGTCTTGCTTTAAGAAATTATATGCTAAAATTAAGTAAGTTTTTCCTTAAAGCAAGCATAATAATCTGATGTCATAACCAAAAACAAGATTATTTAGCTTGTTTTGAGAAAAAACTCACTTTAATTTGGTATATTATTTCTTGATACAAGACAATATGTTTTGCTAGTCTAGAAAATGCTTCTCGTTTTAAGAAATTTTAGATATTCGGACTAGAAACAAGACAAAAATTAAGTAAGAAAAGCATGTTTGCAGTGTGCATTTGTCCACAACCTTGGGGAAAATGGTCAAAAATGTCAGTTCATGTGCTGTATGCAAGCTTGCACTCCAGACTGTTGTGATCTTTTGTAGCTGATGCCTGGTATTTTCTGAAGCATGAGGATGATGAGTTCAAATAAACATGCTTTATTGTTCTACTGATGAAAAAAGTCACCATCTTGGATTGCCTGAGGGTGAGTATATTTACAACAAATTCTCGTTTTTGGCCAAACTATTCCTTTAACTTGAGCTATTGTGTCATGCACACAATGCTGAAAAAGCATCATGCATATTTTACATAGAAACAAATTGTAAAGGAAACAATTGTTGGAAATGGTGCCTAAGAATGTTTTTCAGCCAAAGACACATCTTTAACATAATGAAAAATATATTATGTGTGAGAGATACTGTAGCAGTAACAAATGCCTGATTATCTATTGGTATGGAAAACTTTAAAAGGGCATTCCAGTATGTTTGTTGATAGTGTATTCATGTCTTAATTGTAGTATTATAATAGTGCTGATTTTTTTTTATGCTCAGTGTGTTTCCAGTCGGTTTGTTGACTTATAATAAAATAAACCTTTTAAAAATTAAATGTAGGTATAGAAAAAGTTATTATGCAACGTTATGATGGTAAAACCGTAACCAAACTCACCACTAGATGGAGGTAGCATTCATTCTTTTAACCTACTTTTTTTAGTTCTCAAGATGTTGTTATTCTTCTATCATAAACATCCTAAAACCACCATCGTAGATACTTTTTATTAAATGTAATACAAAATCTTCAATAAATTGATCCTTTAGACTAAAAGCATTTAAATATTTGCACTCAGTTGTCCATTGCTGTTCTTATACATGTGAACTGTGTACAATTACATTAATATCCAAGCATGTTAATTTAGAAACTGCAAGCAAATCAAGACGTTCTTATCACTTTTATATCAACAAATAATCTCGAGAGCCTACTGGAAAATAAATACTTAAGTTAGTAAGGTATTATTTTGACAATTTTCCATAAAAAAGTCTTTTTTTTTATTTTGGAAGAAATGTTATGGTAAATAATATTGGCCCCTTTATAAAATATTTTTACAATGTAAAAAATGTTGGGTTCCACACAATTACTTCATGTTGTCCCAACACAAATTGAATAAGTTAACTTAATAATTTTTTTTTTTTACAAATTTAAGTAGATTGAACAGAAAACAATTGTGTTATCTCAAAAAACACAAAAGAACTCATTTTAAAGAAGTCATTTAAATGAGCAGCAAAAGTTATTTTTTGAGTGCAATTGATTGGATATAGAGCAAACAACTATTCCAATAACCAATATAAGCAACCACTTACCAACAACCAATTCTGAATGAACCCAGTTAGACCTTTAAATTTCATTTTAAGCTGAATACTAGTATCTTGCAAAATAGCTAGTAAAATATCATGTACTGTCAACATGGCATAGACAAAGTTAATTTGTTATTAGAAATGAATTAATAAAACTATCATGTTGAGAAATATGTTAATATACTCAGTTAAACAGAACTTGGAACATATTATTAAAAGAATAAAAATTTAACTGGAGGACCAATAAAAAAAAGATAGAATGTGGTAGAAAAACATCATTCACTCTCTTACTCTCTCTTTCTCTCTCTCACACACACGTTAGGCATCTGTGAACTCTGGTTAACCGACAGAGGCACAACTCATTTTCACCAGCAACCAAAGCCATAAATCATGGTAGTGTACAGTAGATTACATCATACACATGTTCTGCGTTCAGGCAATATGCTTAGGTCTATAGAAGTGATACACTATAAATCTTTTATTTACCTCAAGTATTTCTATTGTATTATTCATATGCGTATACTATGATTTTTTTCACAGCTCTCTGGAATACCTGATTGGTAAATCAAGTCAGCTAGTTCTTTGTTTGGTTTGGGATTGTTTCTCAGTCAAGTTGTGCATTTGGCAGGCTAATAAAATATGAAAATTCATTATTTCTTTCAGTGATTTATGGTCACCTGTGAATTGACTATGATAGTTGACATTTCATGAAACCAAAAATATTCTCATATACAGTAAAATACTAATACTAGTACTTATTTTGTCCAGATGCTGCATCTATTACTAGATACTAGTACGTAATGAAGTAAATACAGTTGAAGTCAGAATTATTTGCCTCCCTTTGATTTTTTTCTTTTTTAAATATTTCCCAAATGATGTTTAAATAGCAAGACATTTTTCACAGTATGTCTGATAATATTTTTTTTCTGGAGAAAGTCTTATTTGTTTTATTTTGGCTAGAATAAAAGAAGTTTTAATTTTTTATGAACCATTTTAAGGTCAAAATTATTAGCCCTTTTAAGCTAAATTTTTTTCCGATAGTCTACAGAACAAACCATCATTATACTATATCATATAACTTGACTATTTACCCTAACCTGCCTAGTTAACCTAATTAACCCAGTGAAGCCTTTAAATGTCACTTTAAGCTGTATAGAATTGTCTTGAAAAATATAGAGTAAAATATTATTAACTGTCAGCATGGTAAAGATAAAAGAAATCAGTTATTAGAAATGAGTTACTAATATTATGTTTAGAAATGTGTTGAAAAAAATCTTCAATCTGTTAAACAGAAATTGGTGGAAAAAATAAACAGGAGGGCTAATAATTCTGACTTCAACTTTATATATATATAGATAATAAATATAGGTAATATATACACAGTAGATATATAAGTAGTAAAATAAACATTGTATAGTTTACAGTTCATGCATTGTATGCAGCCTACAAATAAAAGGCTATTATTTGACATTAATAACCTCACTTCAATCCTCATATGATTACCATCTTCAATGGTACTAAAGTTTAACTCAATTTCTGTTTCCCTATTTTTACAGGAATAATCTGTAAATATTAATGTAAAATTACACGTTACTCTTTGAAAATAAAGAAAAAACTACAAGCACTAACTGTAAATTTAATGCTAGGATTTTTATTACAGAAAATATCTGTAAAACAGGTACACTATTTCACTGTATAAGGAAAAAAATGGAAAATTCTGTAAAAAAAAAAATACAGACAATTACCTGTAAAATAGCGTTTATTTATTACAGTGTACTTGTATATTTTAGAGAATAAATATTAATAAAGTAATCATCTATAAAGTAAGAGAGAGAGATGTACTGTAAGATTAAGCCTTGTATTACACATTTAGTTTCTTATACAAGCTAATCTTGACAAGTGAATACAGAGGCAAAAAAAAAGGAGACATGTATGTACACATTTTTCAACACCGCTAGAATGTTGTCTCGCTTTTCTAAATGAAATTCAGACCATCAGCGCTGTGGTGATTGATTGATAATCCAAGCAATCAGCAAATGTCATCTCTCAACTTCAGCTTTTCCTTCTTGACTAAGATTCTTGATGGTCTTTTATGAGGATTTGACTGCGTTTCTTTGGAAGCTATGCATGAAGAAGAATAAAGACGCTGGAATTCCAGGTCGGTGACCCATTGAGCTGTTAACTAAATGGGATGATGAAACTAGGAGAGAGAGAGAGAGACATGTAGCTGGGGGCAGTGAGTTTAGGTGTAACAGATAGAAGCACAACACTTTAAAATAACATCTTATGCCTCTTACACTATGTACTACATGCCCAGGAGGGAGGAAAACTACTACTTGACAAGTATATGTGCAGGATATTAGCAGTGCATTTTTAACATTGCTTCTCCCATGTTAACTTGCATTGTCAATCTTTATTTAAATAGTTTTGTCTATTTATGTTTATTAAATAGCATGAAAAATGAAATAATAGTTTAGAAAGTGAGAAAGTTTGCTAAAAATAACTCCTAGTCATGCAGTTCTGTAATAACAAAACAACATAGACTCATTCTGAAAACGTACATTTCTGTAGATCATGAATTATGAAGCCCAAGTTATGTATGGCTGCATTTCATCTTTAAAACCAACACTACGGGGTGGTTTGATGCCTTTCCATTTTGTGCTATCAGCTGATCGCTTACCTTTATGTGGAAGGCTTTCCTGTTGTTCCCAGTTTGTCCAGTTAGCTCACCGTGTACATCGGCAGACTTGAGACACAGATAGGATTTGACTGCAATGACATGGTTTGAGTCTGGCGAAGAATGGTTCCAGAAAGCAGGTCAAAAACAAAAGCCAAAAAATAAATTAAACAAGTAAATAACAGGGTGAGAATGTGGTAAAACCTAAAAACGTGATAAAAATCAGGGGGCTTTTCTTTTTCTGGATTGCTTTTGAAAAAACGGCCAGTTGGGGTGGGGGGTCAATCAGTGCAAAAACAATAGGGTATATGCCGAAGCATGCTAATAGGACTTTTAATTTGCAAGTAACCTGGGTTAATCGTTTCCGGCGAACTGTATGCTATTGCAAAATCGGCGCGTTTAAGGTCTGTTTTCTTTAAAAATCAGCGATCTCCACTAACTGAGCACTGCACTGAAGCACTGCAGTAAATTACATTTTCCCTGCCATGTCTTTATAATATGAGCATTTATTTTACCCCAGTATATTCAATGGAGCTTCTGCGCTAACCTGCCGATTCTGACGGGTGCGTGCGAGTAAACGGCTTTTTGTCTCGTTATACGCTTGAGCAACTAAATGGATGCCAAAGTCTGTTTAACTGATTGTATTTGAATTACATTACAACATCAATACTTTAAAAGGAACCATATAAAATGAAAAAAAAATCACGATAACAGGTCACCGGAAGTGTATCAGCATGGGAAACACATTAGCTTGGCATATACCCCATTTGGTGCTCTCCAGAAATGTATATAGGGGTAGGCTTTCAAAATGACCATGGGTTGCAACCAAAACAATATTAATACAAATATAAATAATAATATTAATTTGATGTTTTTTATTTGATACAATTACCTATATACACTATATATATTTTCTTCTAAACAACTTTAATAATAAAATTAGAATATATTTTATCCAATTATATATATTTATTACATACAATTTTTAATATAGTTGAGGTCGGAATTATTAGCCCCCCTTTGAAATTCTTTTTCGTTTTAAATATTTCCGAAATGATGTTTAACAGAGCCAAATTTTCACAGTATGTCTAATAATATTTTTTCTTCTAGAGAAAGTCTTATGTGTTTTATTTCGGCTAGAATAAAAGCAGTTTTTAATTTTTTAAGAAATATTAAAAAGACAAAATTATTAGCCCCTTTAAGCTGTATATTTTTGAATAGCCATTATCATACAATGACTTGCCTAATTACCATAACCTGTTTAGTAAACCTAATTAAATTACTTAAGCCTTTAAATGTAAATTTAAGCTGTATAGAAGTGTCTTGAAAATATCTAGTTATGTATTTTTTACTGTCATCATGGCAAAAATAAAATAAATCAGTTATTAGAAATTAATTATTAAAACAATTAAGTTTAGAAATGTGTTGAAAAAAAATCTCTCCGTTTAACAGAAATTAGGGAAATAAATTTACAGAGGGGCTAAGAATTCGGACTTTAATTGTATGTATTGTGTTTTTTTGTTAGCTAAAAATTAGATAAAGGTTTTGGAGTTTATGGCTTGATATATATTTATTTTACTAATATTATTATTGGGGCATCACGGTGTCGCAGTGGGTAGCACGATCGCCTCACAGCAAGAAAGTCAGGAGGCATTTGTATGGAGTTTGCATGTGTTGGCGTGGGTTTCCTCCGGGTGCTCTGGTTTCCCCCACAAGTCCAAAAACATGCGCTATTGGTGAATTGGGTAAGCTAAATTGGCTGTGGTGTATGTGTGTGAATGCAAGAGTCTATGGGTGTTTCCCAGTGTTGGGTTGTGGCTAGAAGGGCATTCGCTGCGTAAAACATATGCTGGATAAGTTGGTGGTTGATTCCGCTGCATGTGGCGACCCCTGATTAATAATTGGACTAAGCTGAAAAGAAAATTAATGAATATTATTATTAAGTTGGTTTTATTTTTACATTATCATAAAAATATTAAATAATGTTGTTCATAAGCATGAACATTTCAGTGATATTTTCTACTTTTTTAATTATTAGTATCTATTTTTTTATTTTATTGTCAGCATGAAAAAGTAGATTTAAATTTGTTAAACTTCACCAAAAATCCATGATTATTATATTTTATTAGCATGATGATTTTGATTTATTATATATTTTTTATTTTATTTGTGACATATTGTTAATTAAAAAAATATGAATTGCATAAAATGCTAAAATATTGGATAGTTCAAAGGTGAGTATATTGTGTATTAAAGACTGCATGGCAAGAAAACATCCCAGTTTACATCACAGTTATGGGGAATGATCTCTTTTTGTGCGTGACATAGGAACGCTCCATGATTTATCAGCTCTCCAACATTTAACCATCTGCCCTTTAACCATGCACATCACAAAATATGTGCATTCATGTGTGTGCAGCATGTGTATGAAGTGTGTGAGATTTTCAGTTGTGTATGGCTATATTCAACCTCAACACATACATACACTCCTCCTTTATTAGTATATCCGTATGTAAGCCAGTTAATTTAAGTTCAGCCATAATTTACACCCATTCTTGAGTTTAATTCAAATAAAAGACAAGATTTTCTCCCTGAGTGAGGAGAGAATTGAGTTTTACATCAGAGGTATAAATACCAGCTGTCTGTGTCTGTACATATGATGTACAGATGACAAGACCCCAAACTTCCTTTAGTTTTAGTGGATAAGCAAGTGTAAGTTTCTCCTGCAAACTCCTTTTCAAAGTGGTGAACATGTGCAGTCATGCTCTTCTGTCATCTGTGATCTGATCTCATTACAATACTGTCCTTCAACTGTATGCATTTATACTCAGAATATCATTAGCTTTTCAGAGGTTTATTGTAAGTTTTAAAAATACTTTGACCTTGGGAAACTATCAATTAAATTCTAAATACATTTATGTATTACGTTCCTTTTCATGAGATGAGAAATAAGCCACAAAATACCACACAGATTAGCTTGTTACAATTGCCCTTATTATGATATCTGCAGGCGATACGGTAGCTCAGTGGTTAGCACTGTCGTCTCAAGCAATAAGGTAGCTGGTTTAAGCCCCGGCTGGTTCAGTTGGCATTTCTGTTGCATGTTCTTTCTGTGTTTGCATGGGTTTAACCCTCAGTTCAAAGACATGCACTATAGGTGAATTGGAAGTAGTGTATGTGTGTGAATGAGTATGTATGGATGTTTCCCAGCACTGGGTTGCAGCTAAAAGGGCATCCACTGTGTAAAACATATTCTGGATTCATTCTTTTGTGGTGACCCCTGATGAATGAAGAGAATAAGCCGAAAGAAAATGAATGAATGATATCAGCAAAAACAGCATTTCGTGTGTGTCCCTTTAAATGCAAATGAGCTTCTGAGTCTTTATATGCTATTCTGACACTACAGAAACAACAAAACAAATGAATCTCGTAGAGCCAAAATGTCAGAAATTACACACAAAGCACTCTGATTGGCTGTTTAGCTACGAACCAGAGTGGTGACGGACGACAAAGAAACCAGCTGGCATTTTTCAATAACAGTCTTAAATATACAAATGATTTTCAGATATTTTTCTAGGAGCTTTTACCAGTTGACTGCTTACCTCTGTATGGACGGCTTTCCCGCTGTTACCAGTTTGTCCAGTAGCTCGCCATGTACATCTGCGGACTTGAAATGCTGAGAGGAGTTGACCATGACGACAGGGTGCAAATCCGGTGAAGAGTGGTTCCAGAAAGCAGGTAAGACAAAAAAAAAAAAGAATCCAAAAGATAAAATAAACAAGTAAATAACAGGGTGAGAATGTGGTAAAATCTGAAAACGTGGTAAAATCAGGCGAGGGCCTTTTTTTTATGGATTGCTTTTGAAAATTGTCAGTCGGTGCTTTTGAAAAAACTATTACTTGAATTTAGGGAAGAAGGGGTTGGGTCAGTTGATTTGTCAGTCATTCAGTCAGTCAAACAGTTAGTTGACAGCAGCCTCTGGTGGATTTACGCGAAAAAAGCAGGTGCAAATGGCACTCGCGAGAGAAATTTGAGATCTCAAAAAGCGTGGATTCAGGATAACAAAAACTGTAAAAAAAAAAAAAAAACTGCAAAAAAAAAAACAAATCCTGGGATGTATTTGGCACTGTACTGAAATGTATATAGAGGTACATTTTCAGACTGAGCCTGGGTTGTTGTTTATAGTTTGTATGTGTGCAGCATTAGTTCCATTTCCCTATCTGGACTGACAATACAGATACTTTCATCTGCAGGAATAGAAAGATACATACTCTCACCTAGGTGGAGAACATGCATTCTTGTTTCAGTCAGCTGTCTGGTGTGGTTATGTGCAGCTTTTTGGACCAGACACAGCCGATGTGAGGTAAAAAACTTTTTGTCACCACTATAGTTCACGTCACAATTTGATAAGTTACTTGTATGTTCAGCCATTAAGGAGATACTTGGATGTAAATAACAGCATAAATTGCACAATAATCTACTAATTTCATTGTTCTGCTTATTTATTCTGTCCAAACCAAAGAAAAAGCATGTGGAAGCTACTAAGTAATAAAGAACTGAACTTTGTAAGTATCATGAGCCAGTATAAAATTCTGACTGTATGAAAATCTTGGATAAAAATATGACGTTTTCACGGTGTGGTTACTGCTCTAAAATGTTCTTTTTAAATGTTAAACTTTTTTCCCATAGAACACAATATATATTTTATATTATTGGAACATTAATTTGAAACAGTAAACATGTCAGGCTAAATAATTACATTAACTCTCTGGCTTCAGTCTTTATTAGTTTCAAAAATAGAAAAGGCATCTTGATATCTTTATTTTCTTAAGATATAAAGTGACTGCACTGTTCAGGTCTACAGATCTGCTTGGATTTTGGAGCATTAGCGATTTGTTTTTAAAATGTTTACTGAATCATGGGCTGACCAGTTTTTGTCATGAATGGTTCTTTACTGCTGGAGATACTGTTGACCTAATTTTTTTTTTTTTAATTATTAAAATTATTAAAAAAAATAAAATTACATAAGCCACAGGAAAGATATACCAGAAAATTGTAGTGGTTTTAAAAACCGTGACTCTTCCAGAACACAGTAAACCTTAAAACCAGCTATGTATATGTATTAGTATGCAAGAAAATATTTAATACTTCAACAAAATAATTATAATAGGCTTTATACTATTTAATTTTTTGCAGTCTTTAGTATTCTGTTTCAGCATTGTTTATGTTATGCTCTTCAACATAGCCAACTGATGACACGTCATGAATCTCCTTAGGCCACTAGAAGAGTGAAATCTAAAAACAAAGTTAGAGGGTTGTCCTTTTTCACATTTTTTATTTTTGTAGATAAAAAATTATAATTTATAATAGCACTTACAGCACTTAACATGGAAAAATTCCAATTTGCATAAAATGTCCACTTTATTGTCATACCTGTTGAATGTTTGCGCAGGTAAAGCATGTTAAAGCTGTGTTGCGCTCATGCTTCACCTGCTAATCTGCTCCAAACAGATCCTATTTGCTTAATGTGACTCACTTTCTCATCTTTTAGCACCCCAGCTGTCATTGAAAGAGCCTGTTCCCCATTCCTTTACTTAAGAATGTGTCTGGGTGTGTGTATGTGTGTGTTTGTGTGTGTGTGTGTGTGTGTGTGTGTGTGTGTCAGAGCATTCCCCATCTTCTTACATCCTGTACTGTAGGCAACACAGGCTATTGTGAATATATTCTTGTCTCAAGGACATGCGCCAGAAAGATGTTAAGATGGCCAGAAATGTACACAGTGGCCTCTGTTGGATTTAAGAAAAAGTGGCATGTATGAAAAAATGTGCCCCAGTAATGTATTTGAGATTGTCAGAAATGTTCATGGTGGTCTCTGGTGGATTTGTGAAAACAAAAATGGGAAGAAATCAAAGTCCAGGGTACAAATTTCTTGTTTCTCAAAATTGTATCCCTGGCCACATGTTTCCAATAAGCCTGGGTTGCCTGTAGTAGAGCAACATCCCGCAGCCTCTTCTCATTCAAAGTCCATGTATGGCTGGGCTGCTGTTCAGTGCAAACATATACTGTACATGACATACATTCAAAATGAGAACTCATTCATCTCCAACGTGAATGAATCTGCCATGCTAGCCACACAATTATTGTTACTATTGCTTATATACATTATTTTATTAAAAATACAATATTAATTTAGGAATCTTATAATAATTAATTAGAGCTCTTTATATTATTGCTGGCGACGCAGTGGTGCAGTAGGTAGTGCAGAAGGTCGGTGGTTTGAGCCTCGGCTCAGTTAGCGTTTCTGTGTGGAGTTTGCATGTTCTCCCTGCGTTCACATGGGTTTCCTCCGGGTGCTCCGGTTTCCCCCACAGTCCAAAGACATGTGGTTAAGGTGAATTGGGTAGGCTAAATTGTCTGTGGTGTATGAGTGTGTGTGTGCTGATGGGTGTGTGTGGATGTTTCCTAGAGATGTAAGGGCATCCGCTGCAAAAAAAACTTGCTGAATAAGTTGGCGGTTCATTCCGCTGTGGAATATAATAACCCCATTATAACCTTATAACCCCAGGTTAATAAAGGGACTAAGCCGAAAAGAAAATGAATGAATGAATATGTTATTGCTGTTAAATAAATAGTTTATTCATTTATCCATTTATTTTATTTTATTCTTAGTCTCTTTATTAATCAGGAGTCGCCACAGAAGAATGAGTCGCTAACTTTTCCAGCATATGTTTTACACAGCTGATGCCCTTCCGGCCACAACCCAACACTGGGAAACACCCATACACTCCTATTCACACACATACTGTGGCCAACTTAGCTTATTCAATTCACCTATAACGCATGTCTTTGGACTGTGGGGGAAACCAGAGCACCTGGAGGAAACCCACACAAAACCGGGTAGAACATGCAAACTCCACACAGAAATGCCAACTGACCCAGCCGAGGCTTGAACCAGTGACCTTCTTGCTGTGAGGTGATCGTACTATCCACTGTGCCACCGTGACGCCCAATAAAGTTTACAACTATTAAAATGAAAAACATCAAATGTCTATATGGTTATACATTGATGGGTAACACTTTAGAATAATTATCCGTTATAACTAGTTAATAGTCCATTAATAAACTGTTAATGGGTTATAAATGACTTGTTAAATAAAAGTTAATAGTTTGTTAATTATTTATAACTGTGTTATAGATAACTTACAAGCTGTCAGTTAACAAGTTATAAATGACTTGTTAACTTTATTTTATTATTTATAACTATACCCAATAAATTAGTAATAGATCATGAACAAGCTGTTAGAAAATTACTTACTAAAGACTTGCTAAGTATCAGTTAATAGTTTATATATGTTATTGGGACAATATTCTAAAGTTGCAACAATTCTTCATTTAAGTAATGAGGAATAGTTGCAACTTTAGAATAACGTCCCAATAGCATGTTTATAACCAACACTTAACTAATATATTAACTCACACTTTACAGATCAGTTGTTCATAGTTTCTTTACCATCTAATAATACCAGTGAAACTTTTGTAGAACTTTTCTAATAAAATACATTTTTACTTTTTTTGTTTTCATGTTTAGCACAAAAAGTGCCCAAACCTCATGGGTTTGTATTCTGTTTTATACTGCTGTTCTGCCATGTGATGGCTCAGTATGTGTGTTTCTATACATTAAACACAATGTTCAACATTTAATCTGTGGCGTTTCTTTGATAAAATGCAATACGCAGAAAAGCCTGAGTGGAACAAAGTTAAGGTACAAAAATGTTAGATTTTAGATATCACATCTAATTTCTGTAGCTTGAACTTGTTCCATCCATTTGCTGTTTTACAAAGTTTCACTGGTCTGAACAACTGATCTGTAAAGTGTGAGTTAATATATTAGTTAAGTGTTGGTTATAAGCCTATGTATGTTATTGGGACATTATTCTAGTTTCAACTATTCCTCATTTACTAACAGTTAATAAATGAAGAATGGATGCAACTTTAGAATAACGTCGCAATATTATAAATAAACTATTAACTGATACTTAACAAGTTAGTATTTTACTAACAGCTTGTTCATGATCTATTACTAATTTTAGGCATATAATTAAAATACCGTTAACAAGTCATTTATTACTTGTTAACTACCAGCTTGTAAGTTATATATGGCACAGTTATAAATATTTAACACACTATTAACTTTTATTTAACAAGTAATTTATAACATATTAACTAAAAGTTTATTAATGGACTATTAACTAGTTATAACGGATAGTTATTCTAAAGTAACCAGCCTTGTTTTTCTTAATAATAATACTAATAATAGTAACAACAAAAGCAAACTGAATAGCAATATGATTTATATGTACTGAAGGGTGTGTGTATAGTATTTTTAATTATAGTAATAATAAACTTAATCTGTTATACATCATCATTTAAAATGGACAACATTGTGCTAGCAGACACTCCCCTTAAATTCTAAACACTGTGGAAAATGAACAGCTGCCTCATTTAAAGTGCATAATTGCTCTAAATACCTCTACATTGTCACCATGTCCAGACCATTGTGTCCAGCATGTGCCCTTAAAATAATCTGTGAGGACAGTTTTATCCTTTGTTGGAAGTTTAACAAAATCCTGAACTAAAAATGTAAACAACACCTTGAAAAAATCATTTTGATAAAGAGAGGGAAAACCAGCTAAATCTAAGATTACGTCTTTAAAAGGATGGATGCCCTGTAGGCTTGGATTCCAGATGAGTGTGGACAGATGCTTGGGTGTGCCACGAGTCTGCATGACAGGCACTGGGAAAGGAAAGTCAGAGAGAGTGTATTTACTGTAAACTTTTATAATAAGCAATGCAACAGTTGACAGATTAGATATTTGCCCAAATAAAATTTGTAATACAGACAAACGCTTTCAATATTATATGCAAGTGAGCATTTAAACCTTAAATCTGCAATCTTACATTTTTAAAAGTCACTCATTTTAAAAATCTTTTCATAAAATTATTTATTTGAACTTTTTTCTATATTAAACTGAACTTTATATTTGAAAACTCTATATGAAACAAGCTTTTTTCTCTATAGTTTTTAATTATAATGCTTATTTTTCAAAGTAGTTTTCTCAGAATTTGTCTTTTCTCCTGCACTGAGCCATAAATCTTCACGCCAGCAGTATAAAACTTCAGTTTTATTATTCTGAAGGTTTTTAAAGAAGAACATGGTCACACATTGTTTGCCTGATTAGATATTATTCTATATTTAACCAGATTAAAAAAAAACATTTAGATTAAGAGTTATGAAAAATAAATAAATAAAAAGTATAGATAATATAAAATACAAGTTAGTTATTCAGCTATATCACATCACAATGTTAACACATTCATTGGGAAATGGACTGTTGTTGTTTGTTATAAAGGATAGAGCAAAATGATTTAAATGGGATGAGCTCAGACATCTTTAGTTCAGACTGAAGAGTATTCCAGGATGAGGCTCTAGACCAGGGGTGTCAAACTCAATTCCTGGAGGGCCGAAGCCCTGCACAGTTTAGTTCCAACCCTGCTCCAACACACTTACTTGTAGGTTTCAAACAAGCCTGAATGACTCAATTAGTTTGATCAGGTGTGTTTAATTAGGGTTGGAACTAAACTGTGCAGAGATGCGGCCCTTTTGGAACTGAGTTTGACACCTGTGGTCTAGACTAAAGGCTTGCTACCCTATTTCAGTTCGTACCTGGGAAACAGACAAATGATATGTTTCACTTGAACGTAGGGCATACTGGCTTTTTGACCTATGAAGAAGTAAACATTAAAGTGCCAGACTGAGAAAAGCCTTGTGGACCAGAGTCATCCAGTGGGTGTACCTTCGTACATTCAGAGAAAGTCGCTCAACTTTGGCATACAATTCACAATGATGAGTTAGTCTATGACAGCCTGTAATAAACCCCCAGAGTGCTGTGATAAACAGAGTTTTAACGCTGAAGACATTTGGTTGAGGCATTCATATATAAAACATAACCATATAGTCAAGCAATTGTAAAGATGTTGCAGACACCAAATGTTTATGAGCTTTAAAAGAAAAGCAGGATCCATTTTAATATAATAAAACCCAAGCTTAACTCTCAATTTGCGAATCAAATTTGCTACGTGCGCTTTGAAGGAAAACTCCAGATCAAGTAAAAAGCCTAAATACTTGCAGCTGTACACTAAATTTATTTGTTCACTTTGGCCAGTGGTACATAATGGCTGGTTCTGCAAAATGGTGAAACGATTTGAAAAATCATTCATTTATATTTACTGATCCGGAAAGTATTACACATTTTTTATGTTAAAGCTTTATTCCAAAATGGATTAAATTCATGTATTTCCCCCAAATTCTACACACAATACCCCATATTGACAATGCGAAAAATTATTATTATTTTTTATTTTTTAAATTTTGAGCCTTTGCTCAATACTTTGCTATTGCACCTTTGGCAGCAATTACAGCCACAAGTCTTTTTGACTATAATTCCACAAGCTTGGCACACCTGTCTTTAGAAATTCTGGGCTCTGGCTGGGTCACTCAAGCACATTCATCGAGATGTTGTGAAGCCACTCCATTGATTTTTTGGCAGTGTGCTTTGGGTCATTGTCCTGCTGGAAGATGAACCGTTGCCCCAGTCTAAGGTCAAGAGCACTCTGAAGCAGGTTTTCATTCAGGATGTCTCTGTACATTGCTGCATTCATCTTTCCCTCTTTCTGACTAGTCTTCCAATTCCTGCTGCTGAAAAACATCCCCACAGCATGGTGCTGCCACAACCATCTTTCACTGTAGGGATGGTGTTAGCCTGGTGATGAGCGGTGCCTGGTTTTCTCCTAACGTAACACCTACCATTCACTCCACAGAGTTCAATTTTAGTCTCATCAGACCAGAGAATTTTGTTTCTTATGGTCTGAGAGTCCTTTAGATCCTTTTGGCAAATTCCAGGGGAGTGGCTTCCGTCTGGCCACTCTACCATACAGACCTGATTGGTGGATTGCTGCACAGATGATTGTCCTTCTGTAAAGTTCTCCTCTCTCCACAGAAGAGCGCTGGAGCTCAGACAGAGTGACCATCGGGTTATTGATCATCTCCTTGACTAAGGTCCTTCTCCCTGGATCACTCAGCTTAGATGGCCGGCCAGCTCTAGGAAGAGTCCTGGTGGTCCCAAACATCTTCCACTGATGGATGATGGAGGCCTCTGTACTCATTGGAACTTTAAGAGCAGTAGATTTTTTTTCTTTAACCTTCCCCAGGTGTATACCTTTTTAAATTCTGTCCAATAAACTGAATTTTCCACAGGTGAACTCCAATTAAGCTGCTGTAACATCTCAAGAATAATCAGTGGAAGCAGAATATAACTGAGCTCAATTTAAAGCTTCACGGCAAAGTCTGTAAATGCTTAAGTACATGTGATTTTTCAGTTTTTTTATTTTTAATAAATTTGCAACAATTTAAAAAAATTTTTTTTACTTTGTTATTATGGGGTATTGTGTGTAGAATTTTGAGGAAATAAATTAATTTAATCAATTTTGGAATAAGGCTGTTACATAAAGAAATGTGGAAAAAGTGAAGCACTATAAATACTTTCCAGATGCACTGTATCTACATTTAAAATCAATTTTAAATCCTAAAGACGAGACTGAACAATGTTAAAAGCAGACAGATTGTATGGCCTGAACAAGTGATGGAGAGCAACACTAAATCACAGTATCATCAACATACATGATAAAAGGCATTTGGAAGATACCTTTTTTCCTCAAAAAAACGTTCAATTTTCCCTGACAGACTGATCATGAACTGATCTGAATTATGGAGGGATAAAATAAAGTCTCAAAATCCTCTCTCTCAATAGCTTTGACTCAATGTAAAAAAAAGAAAAAAATAAATGAATAAAATAAAATAATTTTGAACCTGACTTCATCCACTGTTCAGATATTTGTCCTAGAATTACCTTAAACATAAATAAAGCATTTTCTACATATTTAAACTTAACAATTTAGAAAGCACATAATAAAAACATGCAATTATATATGTAATGAATCAACTGGGAAAGGATAGTCGTAACTTTTCATTTTTTACCCTGTTCACCTGCATTATCTTAAAGAAAACAAAAATCTGTCACGCCTATTCTATATTTAACAGAGGCTGTTATATTTCGGCTCGGGGAAAAATAACATTTAATTATGATAGTGAGCGAATAATTTACCTGTGCAGGTACAGGCACAAGCACACCGCGCACACTGTACTCCCGGCGGTGATTGGCTGAAAGGCGAGAAGGCGGGCGACTCGATCACAGCTCTGAAAGACGATCCTGAGAAAAGAGTGAATGTCTAGGGATGGACTTAGTTTGCTGCAGGCGTCTGAACAAGTCTGGGCTGCAGTACTTTCACCTCTGCTAACAGCACAGCAACAGAGATGTGAATTTATTCCTTTGCTTGCAGTCCATGAGAGGAGTTTTGCAGTGTTTTGAGGAGGGAAAGTCCATTGACAGGCTGGCGGATGTTGGCGCATCACGCAGGAGCAGTTTGACTAAAAAATTAAACTTCAGTCATTCTTCATATTCAGGATTGTTGGAGGGAATTTGTTAGATCATGAGTGACTAGAAAAACGTCGCTGGCTGATTTACCTCAGTATCAAGTGGTAAGTAAGCTTCCGTTTGTGTTTAATTGATGAAAAGTGATAGAGAACGCTCTGGGATCAGTGATGGAACGCGCTGTAAAACTATGACGCTGCAGGGTCACTGATTGAGGAGCTGATTTAGGGTCAGTTAGACGCTGGATGCTTAAAGGTAAGTTATTTTATGAGATCAGTAATAGACGCTCTAGGCAGATTCTCAACCTTTTGACCTCAATTGTCCCCTGTTGAACACCGCCATATTTCAGAGTAAAACAGGGTTACTAGCCTACTGTGTGGCGAATATGCTTTTACTTTTTATTAATAGGAATCAATGGAGTACACTGTTAGACCTTACCAGGCTTTTTTACAGTAGAACACTGGCAACACTGTTGCCAGCTACTCACTGTAAAAGTTTGGTTACAGTAAGTAACTGGCAACAGTGTTGCCAGTTAATTACTGAAACTGAACCATTACAGTGAGTGGCTGGCAACAGTGTTGCCAGTTGTTTACTGTAACCGAACCATTGCAGTGAATAGCTGGCAACAGTGTTGCCAGTTAATCACTGTAATAGAGCAGTAGTGGTAACTAACTGGAAACTGTGTACAGTTAATTACTGTACTGTAGTGTTACAACTCACAGCATTATACTGCATACACAATAGTATGTCAAGGTGTTACTAAAATTAATTAGTATTTTATTGTTTTGGCAGCAAACAAATATAAAACAGAAAACGTATAACAAAATTAAGAAATCAGCAGATATAAATATCATCTTACATATTACTGAGCCACAGGTCTACACAGCAAGGCTGCAGTCAAACTAACGTTTAAGCATGCAAAATTCTGTCATATGGCTCTGCAAAAAGGAGTGGGATTAAACAAAATATTTAGGGATTGAAAAAGCAAGCAACTGGTTCAGAGAGGTCATGGTTTGATCTTTGATTAGTCTCAAGCAATCACATGATGTGATTTCACAGTTCAGAGTTCTCCAAACTTGATCTTTCCAATGCTGCAAACTGTAAAATTTGTCGCATGAGCATGCATTCCAGGTCTGCAGCATTCACATGCGTATGAATGGAAGTTTAAAGGGAGAAAAGTGCAGTGTGACTGGGACTTTAAGCTGTAACTTTAATTAAACACACCTGATAAAACTAATTAAGGCTCGTTAGAAATCTACAGGTAATGTTAAAGAAGGGTGGGAACTAAACTCTGCTGCCCTGCAGTTTTCCAGTAACTTGGAGTTTGACCCCCATGGTATATAGCAGGGGTGCTCAATCCTGTTCCTGGAGATCTACGTTCTTGCTGATTTCAGTTGCTACCCATATCAAACACACCTGCCTGTAATTATCACGTGGTGTTCAGATCGTAATTAATTGGTTTAGGTGTGTTTGATATGGATAGCAACTGAAATCTGCAGGAAGGTAGATCTCCAGAAACAGGATTATGCACCCCTGATATATAGCATACTTTTAAAGCAACTGCTAACATTTATCACAATTACAATCACATATCCAGTAAACACACACACACACACACACAAAGTGCTGCAGTGAAATGTGTTACTCTCTCCTCAATGCTGACCATGCAAAAAAAAAAAAAAAAAACTGAACAGCAAAAATCAAAATAATTATTTTAAATTTTAAAGTTTTAAATAATTAAAAGCTCTGTCAAATCTCAAAAAGTTTAAAATAATTATAGAAAACAAAAATAAAGTTGGCAACACCAAAAAACCAAAGGATCCAATCTTTGATTGTTATAATTATCTCATGACAACAAACTTTTTTATTGTTTCAAATATAAATTCATAGGTGGAAACAGCTCTGAAAAATACTTAGCAACAAATTCACAACCTGGGACCTGACAGGGGAGCTTTTGTGTGTGGATGGCTATGTGTATCATGTTTTTGTGATTTCCTGTGATGATGTGCACATGTTACCTTACTGAGATGATGGAATTTAATTTTAACTTAGTTGCCAGAAAGATACACACAACTGTTAGCATCTGTACATTATGGCAGTGTGCAATATAAAATAAATACATATAGTTAAACAAAAGTAATGTAAGAAGTTATATGAGGAGAGGCTAGCTAGCTAACAATGTAGCTTTCAAGTACACAGTTCAAGATAACAACAATATAACTTAAAACACAGCCTTATTTTAGAAACCCTCAAAAACATTTGAACACATTTTACTTACTCATTTAAGATTCTTATTTAAGCCTAAAACATATCAGACTCAACATCTGAATTGATAGACAGAGAATAGAGCACACTTAGCAGTAAACAAATCAAACAACTGGCTCTCTTAAAGGGCCAGCATTTTCTGAAAACTCTTTCTAACACCTTTGTGTTTAGAAAAAGACGGACAGCCTGTGGGAGTGTGTGGTGATGCCTAAATCATTATTTGTTTACAGTTATTTACTGCACAATCTACAGAGTAACAGTGCAGTTTTACTAATTAAACACACCTGATCAAACTAAATCTAAAGGTAGTGTGTTGAAGCAGGGCTGGAACTAAATTCTACTAGGCTGTGGCCTTCCAGGAGTTTGACACCCCTGGTACATAGCATATTTTCAAAGCAACTGCCTACATTTATCACAGTTATGCACATATCGTTTAATAAAAACAATAAAAATATACAATAATATAAACTTCATCCATAGGAAAAAATAAATAAATAAATAATCTGATTCTCATGTCGTTCCAAATCTGTAGTAAAAAATAATAAAAAACACAACAAAGATCATGATTTATACATTTATTTAGGAAAGCCTTTATGCTGTTAATGGCACTTTTACTTGCCAGTTTTCCAGACAAATTTATTGAGTCTCTGCAAAAATGTATGTGCATGTTGTTTAAGATATATATATATATATTTTAATAACACATTTTTACTAGTTATTTAGCAAAATACTAATATTCAGTTGAAAGTGCAATTAAAATCTTAACTATAGGTCAAACTAGGCAATTAAATTAGATTAATTATAGAAAAAGTAAACAAAGTTATAAAAATTATTGTGACAATTTCTTTGCTCTGTGTGAATATTTTTGCCTTTAAATGCATTTCGTCCATATCTTACACTTACCTTTTAATAAGCTCTGTGGCATTGGTTGACTCCTGATACTCAATGTTAAAAACATAAAAGGATCCAAAGAAAACACAGAGATAAAATAAATATAAAACAGCAACATAAAGCATCAGAGTAGATGGGGCAGTAATGGTTGAACAGTAATTTACCATTTATTATCACAGTAAATATCTGTAATGGTACATAGAGTAAATAACTGTAATTTATTCTTTGGACTACAGAATTTCATACAAATCCTGCTCCTGTTACAGTAAAATACTGTTTCCTTTCATTACAGCTAAACGCTGGCTATTTTACAGTTATTTACTGCATAATCTACAGTAAGGGTTAACAGTGTAGGCTAAGTAGTAGAAAACATGAATAAACTAATTCAATTGGGTTGATGAAGTCTGAAGAAATCCATTCTCTTTCATCATTAGTTGCTGGGGGAGTAATACATGTATACAGGTTAATGATTTTATTATATATAAAGAGTACACTTTATTTTGAAAATTAATATTTTTTTTACCATTTCTCAGTGAATATAGGCAATGTAGAGTGGTGCATTTAAACAAAAACAGATTTATTAAACAGATATATTTATTGAAATAATATTTTAGTCACCAAACATACTTAGAAATTGAAAGATAAAACAATTAAATTCAAGCAAAATATTACAAAAAAATACAAAAAAACTAAAAAATTTCAACTAAATAATATTGATTTTTTTTGCTTCTCTTGATTTTTCCTCTTTTAAATTTGTATTTATTATTTTTCTCTAACATATAAATTTGGGTGTACTAGTTTTTGGAACATTATCGTAAGTTAATTTGTTAGATAAGCTCTAGATTTGGCTTCAGCACTGACTAATCTAATGTATATTTTAGGCTCTAGATTTTTTGTTAAGGGTTTGGATGAAGGTCATAATGTAGAATTTCTTGCACAGATTGATCATTTAGCCTAACAAGACCTAAATGTATTGTCAGAACAGAAGCTATGTGTATTAATTTTCTTTTGCCTGCATAGGCTATATTTTTGACTCCCAATATACCAGTAGACATTGGCTTTATCTTTGGCATTTTATGAATAATTAAGAACCAGGAAAGTGTCAAAACATCACCTGCATTTTGGATTGCCTGAGAGTGATACACCTTTAAAATAAGCTTGTTTGTTTATAGCTACCCAACAAACAATTTTGTGTTAATAGACGTCTAATAGACATCTAAACGTATACAGCGTGGCTAAAACAAGGCTAAACTTGGGCTGTCAGTGAAAATCTAAAAGACATCTAAGAATAGCCAAAAACAAGACTAGTCGTCTAATAGACAGATTAGACAAACTTTATATGTGTAGTCATTCATTTCTGTTCATTTGATGACTAGTCTAGTTTTGGCCTATTCTTAGACATCTATTAGATTTTCACTGACAGACCAAATTTAGCCTTGTTTTAGCCAAAACGACTACGTTTAGATGTCTATTAGACATATATTAGACATCTTTTACAAGCAAACATGCTTGCTGGGTAATGTTACATTTCCTAAACCATAACAAAAATACATCTTTCTATTTTTGCCAAGATTTAAAATATTTTTGAAGTAAAAAAATCTAGAGTCATTCATGATGTGCTCCAGTCATTGATAGAATGCTGTAGGGGTCAGTAATTCAGTAAGGTCAGTAAAACTCCCTGAAGTCAGTCACAGTTTTTTCTAGGTCAGTAATAATGTGCTCTAGGCTTGGGTAGAGAGAGATCGAGATAGAGTAGTGACTCTGTTGAGTTGAAGCAATAATGATTTATGGAAGTAATTCTGCGAGTTGTGGAATGTCAATCTGCCTTATTTCACAGTTCAGAGTTATTACAGCTTAAAGGTGCAAAATTGCAACGATGCGGGTCCAATGAACATAACAGATCCCTGCCTGGATCAAAACTGTTGTAAGTTGTATCCAAATAGCAGTTTTAAAAACTAAAATGTAATTATTTAACAGAACGGATGTGCTTCAAATACCTCTGATTTATTCATGGAGCTTACATTAGATATGTTAAAACACATCATAACTGCATAATTAGATTTTATTTGTATAATACCGCTTGAAGTGTCCTTGGCTTTGACTTCATTTTCATTTAGGCTGATTCACATTATACTTTTTTATGTTAGCCTTTAATGCAGGTCACACTGACCTTAAGTTCAGAGGGGGCTTAGATCAGAAATGGGATGAAAGAAATCACAGCACAAATATGCTTTATGGTTATGTGCACATGTTTGCATTTACACAGAGAGCTGCTGCAAGAAATAAGGAACTGATAGGCTGATGTTGTGATGAAAGTGTAAAAGAAAGCTTTCCACATCAGCATACAAACATTTCCAAATTGCCTGTTCAGACAGAGGGGGCGGGGCATGACCTCAGTTGAACTTGCGTGATTCGTCACTTTTGATATGTCACACTCAGTGGGCAGGGCTGGAGTGTCTAGGTTACCGTGGACACCTGCTGAGCATGCACGCTTGGCCAGTGGGCTGCTCCTGTTGAGTAACTACTGACAGTTTGTGAATATTAGTGTGTGGCCTTTTTCCGGTATAAAAGAGTAAGCATGACATTATTGAGAACAGCTGGAATGCTCAGTAGTCTTTCTCACTCAAGATTTTAAGTCAGAGCCAAGACTTAAATAATCACTTCAAGAACAATTGCAAATCGGCTCGTATTTGCTGATTGTTTTCTCAGCTCTTTTGATGTCATTTCACCACTTTAGGACACAGTAGAAAACTTCTGTTGCAAAGGGTTTTCTTTTCACGTGTGTGAAAAACATTTGGGGCATGTAACCAGTAACATCTGTGTTTCAGTCTCCATGTGTGTCAGTTTCCCGATTAGACTGTTGCACAGACATAGCAAAGCATGTGTATAGAAATGCCTTGTATGTCTGGATATTTATAGACTATTTTATAACGAGACATTTTGTTAAATGGATTTTTTTAGGCTTTTTAATCTCTTAGAATTGCTTTCATGTTACTGATTTTAGGATAAAATTGGTTCGATTATATTTGGGCTGAGTGATAATGCAAAAAAAAATGATCGCGATATCATGTTTCATATCATTCAGTATAGATAATTATTTAATATTTTTTAACAATCCATTTAGGAATATTATTTTTTATTTATTTAATCACTTTATCTTAATTTAACGACATTACTAAGTTTTCAAATAATTTTAATAGTCAAACACAAAAATATTTAAATAAAATATCTGGTCTCTTCATAATAAAATAAACATAAGTGTTAAAGAGACTCTTAAACTTGATAAATAATATGTTACAAAGTGTGTGTAATGGTATATCGTAAATACTGAACAATCAAAGCAATCTTTAAGGTGTGAATAATAATGAGACAGTAAACCTCAAACTCTGTCAACAACACAAATTATGATAATCAAGTCTGAGCTTTCAAGTAAAGGAACCAACCATCATTATTCAAATAAATATTGCAACATTACAAATTGTAAAGTTGAATGACCACATTACCCACTATGGTACTCTTTTAGATGGGGTGCTTGTGGCTGGGATGCACAAAAAAAGAAACCAAAAAGCCACTCTGGCGACATCCTTACATCCTATTTTATTTACAATCTCCTCGCTGCTGCTATATGGCACTCATTTTTGCATGTGTTGTTATTCTGACCTGAAGTGATAAGCGCGTGCTAAATTATGGATCCGTTGGTGCTGCTTCAGTGGTGTTGCTCGCTGCAGATGTTGGGGATTTCTCAACTTTTCAAGCACCAATGGAAGCGTCAGCCAATCAGGGGTGCGGTTCCCAAACAACGACGTAACAAAATCCAGTATTAGTTTTGGTAATAACATGCACTCGTTTTCCTTATTAATTGAAATATGTAAATGGCACATATATAATAATAATAATAATAATAATATTAATGATGATGTTGATGATTATTATTTGGATATTATTTATTTATTTATTTTTTTGAAAAGTCTACTTTTACAATTTGACACATGCAAACCACTACAGAAATGTTCTAACCAGCAGGCCCGTGCCATATATATTACAGATACATAATAAATTAAAGCTGCAAGCAGCGATGATAGGGACCTCGCACCCGGGCTCACCGCCACCCGGTGGCCTCAGGATGATAGAGAACAGCGAACAATAATATTTTACACCGATATATATAAAGAAGCCGAGAAAATCACAGATTTATGCCAAACTTCCTCCTGTCAGCAGGTGGCGCTATGACTATGACTCAAGCTTGGTATGTAGATGCCTTCAGTAGAGGAATCTTATCAACCTTGTGAATTTTTAGGCAGGTCGGACGTTGTTTGGCTGAGTTATAAGCCAAACTTCCTGTTGCCAGCAGGTGGCGCTTTTACTGTCTTACAGTTGGTATGTTGATGTCTTCAGAAGAGGATTTTAATCAACAATGTGAAGTTTCAGGCAGATTTGACATTGTGGGGCTGAGTTGTAAGCAAAACTACCTTCTGCCAGCAGGTGGCGCTATGACAGACTCAATATTGTTATGTGGATGTGTTCAGGAGAGGACTTTTATCCACCATGTTAAGTTTCACGCTGATCGGACATTGTGTGGTTGAGTTATAAGGACTTCCTGTTCCATGGCGAATCGTTGAGGTTTGTCATGCCACAACGTACACGCCTTTCTGCGAAAACTCTAGATCTTCACAATATAACATCGCTAGAGCTTTCAGATAACACCACCCAAATTTGGTGCGGATACTATAAAATTTGTGGGAGGAGTTTGTTACAGTGTAAAACATGTCATTTCCTGCGGCCAGCAGGTGGCGCTATAACTTTTTCTGGATATCGGCATGTTAAAGTGTTCAGGTCAGGATACTTATCAAACGTGTGAATTTTGAGGCAGGCAGGATAAAGCATGCCTGAGTTATAACGACTTCCTAATTTGTGGCGAATTGTCAAAGTTTGCGAGGCCGCCACGGACACGCCCACTGACAAAAACTTTAAAGCTTCGCAATTTAACATCGCCAAGGCCTTTAGATGTCTAAACCCAATTTTGGTGTTGATCGGATAAAATCCCTAGGAGGAGTTCGTTAAAATACAACGCCTGGAAATGGCAAAAATGCCACTTATTTGCCGCAGGAAGTTAAAAATATCCGACTTCCTGTTGGGTTTGAGATATGGCTCCAAGAGACTTTTTGTATGTTTTGGCATGTTTGAGGTGTGTGCCAATTTTCGTGCATGTGTGTGATTCGTATATCAGGGGCTCATCCGATTAATTTTGGTAGGTGGCGCTGTCGAGTCATTTTGCCACGCCCACTTCAATATTGTTATGTGGATGTGTTCAGGAGAGGACTTTTATCAACCTTGTGAAGTTTCAGGCAGATCGGACATTGTGTGGTTGAGTTATAAGGACTTCCTGTTCCATGGCGAAGCGTTGAGGTTTGTCATGCCGCCACGGACACGCCCCTCTCCGAAAACTCTAGATCTTCACAATATATCATCGCTAGAGCTTTCAGATAACACAACCCAAATTTGGTGCTGATACGAAAAAATTTGTAAGAGGAGTTTGTTACAGTGTAAAACATGTCATTTCCTGTGGCCAGCAGGTGGCGCTATAACTCTATCTGGATATCGGCATGTAAACGTGTTCAGGTCAGGACTCTTATCAAACGTGCGAATTTTGAGGCAGATCGGATAATGCATGCCTGAGTTATAACGACTTCCTGTTTTGTGGCGAATCGTCAAAGTTTGCGAGGCCGCCACGGACACGCCCATCGACGAAAACTCTAAAGCTTCGCAATTTAACATCGCCAAGGCGTTTAGATGACAAAACCCAATTTTGGTGTCGATAGCATAAAATCCCTAAGAGGAGTTCGTTAAGATACAAAGCCTGGAAATGGCAAAAATGCCACTTATTTGCAGCAGGAAGTTAAAAATATCCGACTTCCTGTTGGGTTTGAGATATGGCTCCAAGAGACTTTTTCGTATGTTTTGGCGTGTTTGAGGTGTGTGCCAATTTTCGCGCATGTGCGTGATTCGTGGATCGGGGGCTCGTCCGTTTCATTTTTCTAGGTGGCGCTGTCGAGTCATTTTGCCACGCCCACTTCCATATTGTTATGTGGATGTGTTCAGGGGAGGACTTTTATCAACCATATGAAGTTTCAGGCTGATCAGACTTTGTGTGGTTGAGTTATGAGGACTTCCTGTTCCATGGCGAAGCGTTGAGGTTTGTCATGCCGCCACGGACACGCCCCTTTGCAAAAACTCTAGATCTTTACAATATATCACCGATAGAGCTTTCAGATGACACCACTCAAATTTGGTGCTGATACCATAAAATTTGTGGGAGGAGTTTGTTACAGTGTAAAACATGACATTTCCTGTGGCCAGTAGGTGGCGCTATAACTATATCTAGATATTGGCATGTAAACGTGTTCAGTTCAGGACTCTTATCAAACGTGTGAAATATGAAGCAGATCGGATAATGCATGCCTGAGTTATGACGACTTCCTGTTTTGTGGCGAATCGTCAAAGTTTGCGAGGCCGCCACGGACACGCCCATCGACGAAAACTCTAAAGCTTCGCAATTTAACATCGCCAAGGCCTTTAGATGACAAAACCCAATTTTGGTGTTGATCGGATAAAATCCCTAGGAGGAGTTCGTTAAAATACAACGCCTGGAAATGGCAAAATCGCCACTTTTTCGCCGCAAGAAGTTAAAAATATCCGACTTCCTGTTGGGTTTGAGATATGGCTCCAAGAGACTTTTTCGTATGTTTTGGCATGTTTGAGGTGTGTGCCAATTTTCGTGCATGTGCGTGATTCGTGGATCGGGGGCTCGTCCGTTTCATTTTTCTAGGTGGCGCTGTCGAGTCATTTTGCCACGCCCACTTCCGAATCCCCTAAAACCCAGCCATTTACACCGCGTTTGGTGTGTGTGCAAATTTTCGTGAGTTTTCGGGCATGTTTAGACCCTCAAAAGTGCCCCGATTGGGGGCGGAATAATAATAATAATTAAAGCTGCAAGCAGCGATGATAGGGACCTCGCACCCGGGCTCACCGCCGCCCTGTGGCCTCAGGATGACAGAGAACAGCGAACAATAATATTTTAAGCCGATATATATAAAGAAGCCGAGAAAATCATAGATTTATGCCAAACTTCCTCCTGTCAGCAGGTGGCGCTATGACTGTGACTCAAGATTGGCATGTAGATGTCTTCAGGAGAGAAATCTTATCAACCATGTGAATTTTCAGGCAGGTCGGACGTTGTTTAGCTGAGTTATAAGCCAAACTGCCTTTTGTCAGCAGGTGGCGCTATGACAGACTCAATGTTGTTATGTAAATGTGTTCAGGAGAGGACTTTTGTCAACCATGTGAACTTTCAGGCAGATCAGACTTTGTGTGGTTGAGTTATAATGCAAACTACCATCTGCCAGCAGGTGGCGCTATAACTATGACTTAAGATTGGCATGTAGATGCCTTCAGTAATGGAATTTAATCAACCATGTGAAGTTTCAGGCTGATCGGATGTTGTTTGGCTGAGTTATAAGCCTATCAACCTTCTGCCAGCAGGTGGCGTTATGACTGACTCATTACTGTTTTGGGGATGTGTTCAGAAGAGGACTTTTATGAGCCATGTGAAGTTTCAGGCTGATCTGACTTTGTGTGGTTGAGATATAAGGACTTCCTGTTCCACGGCGAAGTGTTGAGGTTTGTCATGATGCCACGGACACGCCCCTCTGCAAAAACTCTAGATCTTGACAATATATCATCACTTAAGCTTTCAGATAACAACCCACCAAATTTGGTGCTGATACGAAAAAATTTGTGGGAGGAGTTTATTACGCTGTAAATCATGACATTTCCTGTGGCCAGCAGGTGGCGCTATAACTGTATCTGGATATCGGCATGTAAACGTGTTCTGGTCTGGACTCTTATTAAACATGTGAATTTTGAGGCAGATCAGATAATGCATGCCTGAGTTATAATGACTTCCGGTTTTGTGGCGAATCGTCAAAGTTTGCGGGGCCGCTACGGACACGCCCATCGACAAAAACTATAAAGCTCCGCAATTTAACATCGCCAAGGCCTTTAGATGACAAAACCCAATTTTGGTGTCGATAGTATAAAATCCCTAGGAGGAGTTTGTTAAGATACAACGCCTGGAAATGGCAAAAATGCCACTTATTTGCAGCAGGAAGTTAAAAATATCTGACTTCCTGTTGGGTTTGAGATATGGCTCCAAGAGACTTTTTCGTATGTTTTGGCGTGTTTGAGGTGTGTGCCAATTTTCGCGCATGTGCGTGATTCGTAGATCAGGGGCTCGTCCGTTTAATTTTTCTAGGTGGCGCTGTCGAGTCATTTTGCCACGCCCACTTCAATATTGTTATGTGGATGTGTTCAAGAGATGACGTTTATCAACCATGTGAAGTTTCAGGCTGATCAGACTTTGTGTGGTTGAGTTATGAGGACTTCCTGTTCCATGGCGAAGCGTTGAGGTTTGTCATGCCGCCACGGACACGCCCCTCTGCGAAAACTCTAGATCTTCACAATATATCATCGATAGAGCTTTCAGATGACAGCACTCAAATTTGGTGCTGATACCATGAAATTTGTGGGAGGAGTTTGTTACAGTGTAAAACATGTCATTTCCTGTGGCCAGCAGGTGGCGCTATAACTGTATCTGGATATCGGCATGTAAACGTGTTCAGGTCAGGACTCTTATCAAACGTGTAAATTTTGAGGCTGATCGGATAATGCATGCCTGAGTTATAATGACTTCCTGTTTTGTGGCGAATCGTCAAAGTTTGCGAGGCTGCCACGGACACGCCCATCGACGAAAACTCTAAAGCTTCGCAATTTAACATCGCCAAGGCCTTTAGATGACAAAACTCAATTTTGGTGTCGATCTGATAAAATCCCTAGGAGGAGTTCGTTAAAATACGACACCTGGAAATGGCAAAAATGCCACTTTTTCGCCGCAGGAAGTTAAAAATATCAGACTTCCTGTTGGGTTTGAGATATGGCTCCAAGAGACTTTTTCGTATGGTTTGGCATGTTTGAGGTCTGTGCCAATTTTCGTGCATGTGCGTGATTTGTGTATCGGGGGCTCGTCCGTTTAATTTTTCTAGGTGGCGCTGTCGAGTCATTTTGCCACGCCCACTTCCGAGACCCATATCAACCTGCTATTTACACCGCGTTTGGTGTGTGTGCAAATTTTCATGAGTTTTCGGGCATGTTTAGCCCCTCAAAAGTGCCCCGATAGGGGGCGGAATAATAATAATAATAATAATAAAAAACGGAGCAATTCCAATAGGGCCTACGCACCGTTTCGGTGCTCGGTCCCTAATAATAATTAAAGCTGCAAGCAGCGATGATAGGGACCTCGCACCCGGGCTCACCGCCGCCCGGTGACCTTACGATGACAGAGAACAGCGAACAATAATAATATAAGCCGATATATATATAAAAAACCTAAGAAAAATACTGATTTATGCCAAACTTCCTCCTGTCAGCAGGTGGCGCTATACCTGTGACTCAAGATTGGCATGTAGATGTCTTCAGGAGCGGAATTTAATCAACCATGTGAAGTTTCAGGCATATGGGACATTTTGTGGCTGAGTTATAAGCCAAACTACCTTTTGCCAGCAGGTGGCGCTATTAAAAACTCAATATTATTATGTAGATGTGCTCAGGAGAGGACTTTCATCAACCATGTGACATTTTAGACAGATCGGACATGGTGTGGCCGAGTTACAAGCCAAACTACCTTCTGCCAGCAGATGGCGCTATTACTGACTCAATATTGTTATGTAGATGTGTTCAGGAGAGGACTTTTATCAATCATGTGAAGTTTCAGGCAGATCGGACATTGTGTGGTAGAGTTATAAGGACTTCCTGTTCCATGGCGAAGCGTTGAGGTTTGTCATGCCACCACAGACACACCCCTCTGCAAAAACTCTAGATCTTCACAAAATATCATCTCTAGAGCTTTCAGATGACACCACTCTATTTTGGTGCTGATACGGGAAAGTTTGTGTTAGGAGTTTGTTATAGTGTCAAACATGTCATTTCCTGTGGCCAGCAGGTGGCGCTATAACTGTAACTGGATATCGGCACGTAAACCTGTTCAGGTCAGGACTGTTATTAAATGTGTGAATTTTGAGGCAGATCTGATAATGCATGCCTGAGTTATAACGACTTCCTGTTGTGGCGAATCATCAAAGTTTGCGAGGCCGCCACAGACACGCCCATCGATAAAAACTCTAAAGCTTCGCAATTTAACATCGCCAAGGCCTTTAGATGATAAAACCCAATTTTGGTGTCGATCGGATAAAATCCCCAGGAGGAGTTCGTTAAACTACAACGCCTGGAAATGGCAAAAATGCCACTTTTTCGCCGCAGGAAGTTAATAATATCTGACTTCCTGTTAGGTTTGAGATGTGGCTCCAAGAGACTTTTTCGTATGTTTTGGCATGTTTAAGGTGTGTGCCAATTTTTGTGCATGTGCGTGATTCGTAGCTCGGGGGCTCGTCCGTTTAATTTTTCTAGGTGGCGCTGTTGAGTCAATTTGCCACGCCTACTTCAACATTGTCATGTGGATGTGTTCAGGAGAGGACTTTTATCAACCATGTGAAGTTTCAGGCAGATCGGACATTGTGTGGTTGAGTTATAAGGACTTCCTGTTCCATGGCGAAGCGTTGAGGTTTGTCATGGCGCCACGGACACGCCCCTCTCCGAAAACTCTAGATCTTCACAATATATCATCGCTAGAGCTTTCAGATAACACAACCCAAATTTGGTGCTGATACGAAAAAATTTGTGGGAGGAGTTTGTTACACTGTAAAACATGTCATTTCCTGTGGCCAGCAGGTGGCGCTATAACTCTATCTGGATATCGGCATGTAAACGTGTTCAGGTCAGGACTCTTATCAAGCGTGTGAATTTTGAGGCAGATCGGATAATGCATGCCCGAGTTATAACGACTTCCTGTTTTGTGGCGAATCATCAAAGTTTGCGAGGGCGCCACGGACACGCCCATCGACGAAAACTCTAAAGCTTCGCAATTTAACATCGCCAAGGCCTTTAGATGACAAAACCCAATTTTGGTGTCGATCGGATAAAATCCCTAGGAGGAGTTCGTTAAAATACAACGCCTGGAAATGGCAAAAACGCCACTTTTTCGCCGCAGGAAGTTAAAAATATCCGACTTCCTGTTGGGTTTGAGATATGGCTCCAAGAGACTTTTTCGTATGTTTTGGCGTGTTTGAGGTGTGTGCCGATTTTCGTGCATGTGCGTGATTCGTGTATCGGGGGCTCGTCCGTTTAATTTTTCTAGGTGGCGCTGTCGAGTCATTTTGCCATGCCCACTTCCGAGACCCATATCAACCTGCTATTTACACCGCGTTTGGTGTGTGTGCAAATTTTCATGAGTTTTCGGGCATGTTTAGACCCTCAAAAGTGCCCCGATAGGGGGCGGAATAATAATAATAATAATAATAATAATAAAAAACGGAGCAATTCCAATAGGGCCTACGCACCGTTTCGGTGCTCGGTCCCTAATTAAAGCTGCAAGCAGCGATGATAGGGACCTCGCACCCGGGCTCACCGCCGCCCGGTGACTTTACGATGACAGAGAACAGCGAACAATAATAATTTAAGCCAATATATTTTTAAAAATCTAAGAAAAATCACAGATTTAAGCCAAACATCCTCCTGTCAGCAGGTGGCGCTACAACTGTGACTCAAGATTGGCATGTAGATGTCTTCCGGAGAGTAATCTTATCAACCATGTGAAGTTTCAGGCACATGGGACATTGTGTGGCTGTGTTATAAGCCAAACTACCTTCTGCCAGCAGGTGGCGTTATGACTGACTCAATATTGTTATGGGGATGTGTTCAGGAGTGGACTTTTATCAACCATGTGAAGTTTCAGGCAGATCAGAGATTGTGTGGAGATTGTGTTAACAAACTACATTCTGCCAGCAGGTGGCGCTATTAAAGACTCAATATTATTATGTAGATGTGCTCAGGAGAGGACTTTCATCAACCATGTGACATTTTAGGCAGATCGGACATTGTGTGGCCGAGTTACAAGTCAAACTACCTTCTGCCAGCAGGTGGCGCTATGACTGACTCAATGTTGTTATGTGGATGTGTTCAGGAGAGAACCTTTATCAATCATGTGAAGTTTCAGGCAGATCAGACATTGTGTGGTTGAGTTATAAGGACTTCCTGTTCCATGGCGAAGCGTTGAGGTTTGTCATGCCGCCACAGACACGCCCCTCTGCAAAAACTCTAGATCTTCACAATATATCATCGCTAGAGCTTTCAGATGACACCACTCTATTTTGGTGCTGATACGGGAAAGTTTGTGGGAGGAGTTTTTTACAGTGTGAAACATGTCATTTCCTGTGGCCAGCAGGTGGCGCTATAACTGTAACTGGATATCGGCACGTAAACCTGATCAGGTCAGGACTGTTATTAAATGTGTGAATTTTGAGGCAGATCGAATATTGCATGCCAGAGTTATAAAGACTTCCTGTTTTGTGGCGAATCATCAAAGTTTGCGAGGCCGCCACGGACACGCCCATCGATGAAAACTCTAAAGCTTCGCAATTTAACATCACTAAGGCTTTAAGATGACAAAACCCAATTTTGGTGTTTTTCAGATAAAATCCCTAGGAGGAGTTCGTTAAAATACAACGCCTGAAATGGCAAAAGCGCCACTTATTCGCCGCAGGAAGTTAAAAATATCCGACTTCCTGTTGGGTTTGAGATATTGCTCCAAGAGACTTTTTCGTATGTTTTGGCGTGTTTGAGGTGTGTGCCAATTTTCGTGCATGTGCGTGATTCGTAGATCAGGGGCTCGTCCGTTTAAATTTTATAGGTGGCGCTCTTGAGCCATTTTGCCACGCCCACTTCAATATTGTTATGAGGATGTGTTCAGGGGAGAACTTCTATCAACCATATGAAGTTTCAGGCTGATCTGACTTTGTGTGGTTGAGTTATGAGGACTTCCTGTTCCATGGCGAAGCGTTGAGGTTTGTCATGCCGCCACGGACACGCCCCTCTGCAAAAACTCTAGATCTTTACAATATATCACCGATAGAGCTTTCAGATGACACCACTCAAATTTGGGGCTGATACGGAAAAATTTGTGGGAGGAGTTTGTCACGATGTAAAACATGTCATTTCCTGTGGCCAGCAGGTGGCGCTATAGCTATATCTGGATATGGGCATGTAAACGTGTTCAGGTCAGGACTCTTATCAAACGTGTGAAATTTGAAGCAGATCGGATAATGCATGCCTGAGTTATAACGACTTCCTGTTTTGTGGCGAATCGTCAAAGTTTGCGAGGCCGCTACGGACACGCCCATCGACGAAAACTCTAAAGCTTCGCAATTTAACTTTGCCAAGGCCTTTAGATGAAAAAACCCAATTTTGGTGTCGATCGGATAAAATCCCTTGGAGGAGTTCGTTAAAATACAACGCCTGAAAATGGCAAAATCGCCACTTTTTCGCCGCAGGAAGTACAAAATATCTGACTTCCTGTTGGGTTTGAGATATGGCTCCAAGAGACTTTTTCGTATGTTTTGGCATGTTTGAAGTGTGTGCCAATTTTCGTGCATGTGCGTGATTCGTGTATCGGGGGCTCGTCCGTTTAATTTTTCTAGGTGGCGCTGTCGAGTCATTTTGCCACGCCCACTTTTGAGACCCATATCAACCTGCTATTTACACCGCGATTGGTGTGTGTGCAAATTTTCATGAGTTTTCGGGCATGTTTAGACCCTCAAAAGTGCCCCGATAGGGGGCGGAATAATAATAATAATAATAATAAAAAACGGAGCAATTCCAATAGGGCCTACGCACCGTTTCGGTGCTCGGTCCCTAATTAAAGCTGCAAGCAGCGATGATAGGGACCTCGCACCCGGGCTTACCGCCGCCAGGTGGCCTTAGGATGACAGAGAACAGCGAACAGTAATAATTTAAGCCGATATATATAAAGAACCTGAGAAAATCACAGATTTATGCAGAACTTCCTCCTGTCAGCAGGTGGCGCTATAACTGTGACTCAAGATTGTTATGTAGATGCCTTCAGTAAAGGAATCTTATCAACCATGTAAATTTTCAGGCAGATCGAATATTGTTTGGCTGAGTTATAAGCCAAACTTCTGGTTGCCAGCAGGTGGCGCTATGACTGTGACTCAATACTGTTTTGTAGATGTCTTCAGGAGAGGACTTTTATCCACAATGTGAAGTTTCAGGCAGGTCAGACATTGTATGGCTGAGTTATAAGCCAAAATTCCTTCTGTCAGCAGGTGGCGCTATGACTGTCAATCAATATTGGCATGTAGATGTCTTTAGGAGTGGATTTTAATTAACCATGTGAAGTTTCAAGCTGTTCAGACATTGTCTGGCTGAGTTATAAGCCAAACTACCTTCTGCCAGCAGGTGGCACTATGACAGATTCAGTATTGGCATTTAAATGTCTTCAGAAGAGGAATTTAATCAACCATGTGTAGTTTCATGCAGATCAGACATTGTGTGGTTAAGTTATAAGCCAAAATTCCTTCTGCCAGCAGGTGGCGCCATGACTGTGACTCAATATTGGCATGTAGTTATGTTCAGGAGAGGACTTTTATCAACCATGTGAAGTTTCAGGCAGATCGGAAATTGTGTGTTTGAGTTATAAAGCCATCCTGTTCCACGGCGAAGAGTTGAGATTTGTCATGCCGCCACGGACACGCCCCTTTGTGAAAACTCTAGATCTTCACAATATATCATTGATAGAGCTTTCAAATGACACCCCTCAAATTTGGCGCTGATAGGATAAAGTTTGTGGGAGGAGTTTATTACAGTGTAAATCATGTCATTTCCTGTGGCCAGCAGGTGGCGCTATAACTCTATCTGGATATTGGCATGTAAACGTGTTGAGGTCAGGACTCTTATCAAGCAAGTGAATTTTGAGGCAGATCGGATAATGCATGCCTGAGTGATAACGACTGCCTGTTTTGTGGCGAATCGTCAAAGTTTGTGAGGCCACCACGGACACGCCCATCGATGAAAATTCAAAAGCTTCGCAATTTAACATCGCCAAGGCCTTTAGATGACAAAACCCAATTTTGGTGTTGATCAGATAAAATCCCTAGGAGGAGTTCGTTAAAATACAACGCCTGGAAATGGCAAAAACGCCACTTTTTCGCTGCAGGAAGTCAAAAATATCCGACTTCCTGTTGGGTTTGAGTTATGGCTCCAAGAGACTTTTTCGTATGTTTTGGCATGTTTGAGGTGTGTGCCAATTTTCGTGCATCTGCGTGATTCGTAGATTGGGGGCTCGACCGTTAAAATTTTATAGGTGGCGCTGTCGAGTCGTTTTGCCACGCCCACTTTAATAATTTCCAAGGCATGTGTTCAGGAGAGGACTTTTATCAACCATGTGAAGTTTCAGGCAGATCGGACATTGTGTGGTTGAGTTAGAAGGACTTCTTGTTCCATGGCGAAGCGTTGAGGTTTGTCATCCCGCCACGAACACGCCCCTCTCCGAAAACTCTAGATCTTCACAATATATCATCACTAGAGCTTTCAGATGACACCACTCAAATTTGGTGCTGATACGATAACATTTGTGGGAGCTAGTTTGGTACAGTGTAAAACATGTCATTTCCTGTGGCCAGCAGGTGGCGCTATAACTGTCTCTGGATTTTGGCATGTAAACGTGTTCAGGTCAGGACTCTTATCAAGCGTGTGCATTTTGAGGCAGATCGGATAATGCATGCCTGAGTTATAATGACTTCCTGTTTAGTGGCGAATCGTCAAAGTTTGTGAGGCCCCCACGGACACGCCCATCGACGAAAACTCAAAAGCTTCGCAATTTAACATCACCAAGGCCTTTAGATGACAAAACTTAATATTGGTGTCGATCGGATAAAATCCCTAGGAGGAGTTTGTTAAAATACAACGCCTGGAAATGGCAAAAATGCCACTTTTTCGCCGCAGGAAGTTAAAAATATCCGACTTCCTGTTGGGTTTGAGATATGGCTCCAAGAGACTTTTTCGTATGTTTTGGCATGTTTGAGGTGTGTGCCAATTTTCGTGCATGTGCGTGATTCGTATATCGGGGGCTCGTCCGTTTAATTTTTCTAGGTGGCGCTGTCGAGTCATTTTGCCACGCCCACTTCCGAAGCCCATAACAAACGTAAATTTTCGCCACTTCTGAAGCGTGTGCAAAGTTGCGTGAGTTTTCGGGCATGTTTAGCCCTTCTAAACCGCGATTCATTCCGCGGAAGAAGAAGAAGAAGAAGAAGAATAATAATAAACGGAGCAATTCCAATAGGGCCTACGCACCGTTTCGGTGCTCGGTCCCTAATAACCTACTACAAATTAAAAGCATTAAAGCATGCTATGTTTTGTTTTAAGCTTTGGAGCATAAATTCCGCTTTTAAATAATAGGCCACCAATAGCTTTAAAATGGTGTTCAAAATGACCAATGTTTTCAATTGTAAACATGAAGATTGCTAAAACTAAACTGTAAAAAAAACTTTGAAAGCAAATTACACCTAAGAGTGATGACTTTAATGTTTTTTTTTTAATAATTTCAAGTTTAAATGTTAGATTGCTCTAAGCGAATAGGGCATAGGGGGATAACTGGCAATAGAACACAGTAAGCAACTACTGTATGTTTCTAACTACCGCTCCAGAGGTGTAGTTTCAAGTGTACAAGTTTGCAACGCAGTTTGCAAATGTTCACTGGAACGATGGATTTGGGAAATGTCAAATCAAGGAACTATGTTTGTAATGTTTGTAATGACGGAACTTGCGACCTTAGTTGGCTTACGATAGTAATCAGAAATGCACTCAGATCGTTTTATGCAAACACCCCAGTTCAGACAATAGCCGAGTGCAGACTCATTTCATTGGCTGATGCTGCTGTATACCATATAAACAGCGATTTTTTATTAGTTTAATCGGATTACGGTCATAATCGCATTATTGAAGTGCAGTACAGACATGTAAACACCGCATTCAAACTATTACCATCATGTAAGACTTTTCGCAGTATTTTGTGATGGGATAGTCCATACACACACTGCTGTTTGACACTATTCTCTGCACCTATCGAAATGGGAAATGCGGAGGTTTATTTCTCATTTGGCGTACCCTATTAAATTTCCTTTAAAACAACAGTTCAGCAGTTCATACTCTCATCTAATATCTTGTTTGTCATGTGGGGATGCATGAAATGTTCCTGTATGAACTGAAGTTAAAGTCGACAAATTAAAAATGAAACACCCGAAATTACATGAAACTCCAGAGCAAATGGGATTATTGTGGTTAATCGAATTTTGTGCTATAACATGTAAAACGGGATCATGAAAGGAACATTCAGAAATCAACTCATGTAAACACCTTAATCATATTATTGTCTTATTCAGATTAAGGCCAATAATTCATTTACTGATGTCCATGTAAACATAGTCATTAACAGACTGAATTACTCACTCTCTCAAATACCCCAATAAATATTTAGTCTGTATTTTGGTCAGTCAGCTTGTTTTCTTTTTCTTTTTTTAGTATTAGTTTGTTTTTATTTCCCTTTGATATCTCTCATTTCCTCATACTTTGCCCCCTCTTTTGTTTTTTTTCTAGTGTGTGGTAGGCAGTCTGTAATGAAATAAAATAGTTGGCAGAATGACCAGAAACAGCTAATACACACACACACACACACACACACACACACACACGCTCTGAAAGAATGACCTCTCATACTTTAATATTTTGATAATAAACTCTAATGACATTGTCAGGAGGAGGGATGTTTCTAATTTTATTCCTGTGCCTTTTGGAACATTGTCTTCTGGCCGTCAGCTTTTCCTTATTTGAAAATTCTGTTTGAAGCTTGAAAACTTTGGCTCAAAAACACTTGAAGCATCATTTTGGAGGGAGAAATTACTATCACACAATCAATAAATCACTTGTTAAAATATAAACCAATTATCTGCAGTGATGGCCAACATGAATGTCTATGTCGAAATGTCTGAATTAGTATCTTAGAAAGATTGAGCTTTAAGTAAATGTGTGTGTGATGTAGGGCTGCACAATATATTATTTCAGCATGATATTGCAATTAGCAAATCAGCAATAGTCACATCGCAGGTTCTCAAGTGAATTTGAACTATTCGGACACAAGAAATTATTAAGTATGTGACTTTAACAAAGATTAATCGTGTTTAAATATTTAAAGACTACAAAGAAGACTATACTGTGGTATTTTACATTTGATTATTGATGTTAGGACCAACTGAAAACCATAAAGCGATGTTTATTTCATTTTTATTTTTTGTTTTATTGTATTCATATGTGCTTTAATTTATGTATATATTTTGTCATTACACTTCCTGACAAAAGGTCGTCGATCCCAGTTAACAAATAATAACTTGACTTCTAGTTGATCATTTGGAAAAGAGGCAGAAGGTAGATTTTTCTGATGAATTATCTGTTAAATGCAGATGAATGCAAATACTGCAGAAGACCTACTGGAACTTGCATGGAGCCAAGATTCTCATACAAATCTGTCAAATTTGGTGAAGAAACAAAATCATGGTTTGGAGTTACATTCACTATAGGGGTGTGCGAGTAGATGGCAACATCAACCTTTTAAGACATTTGTGCTGCCCAATACATTACAAACCACAGGAGAGGGCACATTCTTCAGCAGGAAAGTGCTCCTTCTCATACTTCAGGCTCCACATCAAAGTTCTTGAGAGCAAAGAAGGTCAAGGTGCTCCAGGATTGGCCAGCCCAGTCACCAGATATGAACTTTATTGAGCATGTCTAGGGTAAGACAAAGGAGGAGGCATTGAAGATGAATCCAAAGAATCTTGATGAACTCTGGGAGTCCTGCAAGAAAGCCTTCTTTGCCATTCCAGATGACTTTATTAATTATTAGTTATGTATTAGTTGTTTGAGTCATTGCAGAGATGTATGGATGCAGTCCTCCAAGCTCATGGGAGTCCTACACAATATTAATTCTTTTTCCTCTGCACCATGACTTTATATTCTATACTGTACATTATTTCTGGTAAGTGACAAGACTTTTGTCTAAACAAAGTCAGACCTTACTGTCCTAATTAAATAATTAAAAATCAAGGCACTATCATATTTTATTTTTTGGTAAAATAAGCGTAATCTAGAGGCCTTTGCCTTTCATATAAGCCACTTCCTATAACAAACGATCAACTAGAAGTCAAGATATTATTTGTTGTTCCTAATACTTGGATATTTGACAAGACTTTTATCAGGGTAAATAATTATGATCTTGTAAAATTAGGTTTTTGATCTTGATTATGATCTTGTGTCAGGTTTTTCTAATATCGTGCAGCCCTAGTGTAATGTATCAAAATATGTTTGTCATTTATAAAAGATAATAATGTAGCATCAGTTATGAAAAAGAGTAGTTGACTTTACTATATATCATAAATATGATGTTCAGGGATCTGTGTTCCAAACAGCTAATACAGTACACTTTTTACTGTATTTTTGGATGAACATCTGTAACTCTTTAAGTGTATTTTTTGCTTAAACAGTGTTTAATATTGAGAAAATTATTATTTATGATAAATAAACAATATGAGACTAAACCATCCAGTGTTTGCCATCAAGTCCCTGTCATAAAACTGGGGTCATCCAGTTTTAATCTGAGGATTTATCGTGTTTATGAAGTGAACTATAATATGGGTACATGCTTCCATGAGTATTAATCCAAAACATTTCAGTTTAGTTTGACTGCATTTTTAGGTTGACGACAATGAAAACTGACATTTTAGTTGGTAGTATTAGTATTTGGTATTTGTTGTGTACTGTAGTGGCCTCTTGTTATTCTTCTCCCAGCATCCACTTTATAAGGCTCAAGAATGTGTCTGTAATTCCTCAGTCTTTTATGTTAAGCCACACACTAAATAGCCATTTTTATTTGTTTGAAAAAGTCAGGGCTGACTTTTAAATTGGGCTCATTTAAAAAAAAAAAAAAATTGCAAGTAGCACACTGAATGATGGAGGTCTCCATAGCCATGCTCTCTTGACCTCAGGTGCGCAATAAATTCTGTGAAACCACAGGTGTAAAGCGAGAGCGACGGATGAAGGAAGGGAGAGGCTGCTGGAGACAATCTGGCAGATCAAACTTAAATGCGCTTCAGTCAGGATACTTATAAATGCTATAATTACCCTTCCATGAGCCACATAATGATGACGGATCCTTATAATTAATGCAAACAGTGTTGAGAGGAACAGACATATTGATTGGAAGGGAGAGAGTTTAATAGGAAATGGGGAGAACAGCTAAAACTGGATTTCCACATAAAAAAGTGGTAAGGGATTAAGTGTTTACTACTATTGACGATAATCACCCTATTCTGCATTCTAGTCCTCATGTTTTATTGCCAATGAGTTAATCAAACTAGTAGGACCTGACATTATGTGATTTAATTAATGGCCCAATAAAAGGATGATGTCATTGGACAAGTGCACTCGACTAAAAATAAAAAGCAAAAAGTGTCTGGCATGTGTGTACGTGGGAGGTTTGATTGTTTAGAGGAGTGTTTAGTCTGCATTTCTGTGTATTTGCGTGGGTTTCCGATAGAACTGTTTAGAATTTATGTTTTTTGGATGTCTGGTTATTATTAAAAGTACTGGCTAAAAACTTTTTGGAGAATTAGAAAAACGGATAATATCCAACTAAGATTTTTTTTTTAAGTATACACACTCAAAAAAAAAACTGTTGAATGAACATGATTTAATCGTGGCACCCTTTATGCATCTAATCCAATCAAGTAAACCTTAACTGCTTTGAACATTTTTTTTACCAATTGAGTTTAAACAGCTTTCTTCACTTTGGTACTCCTATTCAAAATGTAAAAGTATAAAATGTATAGGAAACATAGCCAACAACATAACATGCATAACATTCAAGCTCTTGGGAAAACCAATTCCCAAACTGTGCTGAAAACACGCGGTGATACTTCTTCTTGTTGTTTTCGTATGGTGACATCCAAACGCACTACCGCCACCTACTGATATGCGCGAAGTGACTCTCCAGAGTGAGAGTTGTCGATCTGAAGCGTCTCAGTCTCATTGAATCAACATGTTCTGATCAAATTCATTTGATTATTTCTTGATTCAGTTTCAAATAACATGAATTAATCATTTAACATACGTAAACTTGATTTGTTCTTTTCAATCTGACAAATTTTTATTTTGTAAATCCAATACATGCCTAGTTGATTTTTTTGAGTGCACTTAAAATGCAGGTAAATAAAAAACCTTTCTGTTTCCCCCTGGACAGTAAGAGACACCACAAAAACAATCCAATACACACTCAATTATGCTTTCCCGACTCTGTTCTTTGAAGGTTTAACAATGTCCATATGTGTGTTTTATGTGTGTGTCTGTTTGTCACTGAGTTTTTCGATCTCGTTTTTAGGCAGGCCATTTTTCCACAGCAGACATCGTTGAGTGCAAACCAGAATGACTTCAAATGCGGACCACAGTTTCCTCCGTTTATAAATGAAAAACAGACACATCTTCTGGAGATGTATTTTTAAAAAATGGCATCTTTGCAAATAGTGACACTCAGCACAAGCAAAACGCAACAATTTATGTTTAGACCACTTAAGTTAAGATGAAACGGCACAACAGCTAAATAGTAACAAAAAAGTAATAAGAGCGTGTGTAATGTATGAGCAGTATACAGAAGAGATCTGCTTAATGAAAGTGTGCTCTTAGTTTCAGCACCAGTGCAAGCAGAAGCATGCAAATGAATAGGCCCATGCTTCAACTCTGTTATGGATATTAAACCACACAATAGCATATTATTTCGAGCGCTTCTGTTATTACGATAACACTATAATAGGAATGTTCTTTAAAGCATATGTTCTTCCCTCATTGTGTTGAATCAAACAAAAGCAACTCTTCAAAGCATTTAATAGATTTTTTTAAACTTGCAAAAACATCTCGTTCATTTGAGTTGTGGTTATAGTGCAAACCCCACCATGCTTTTTTTCTGCTTTTGCCGGATGTCCGTAATATTCATTACACCTGAATCATTAAGTTTTTTCAGCTGAAGCTGGAAACAGACACTTTGCTAACTGCATAATCAGCTTTGGGTTTAGATGATCTCTTTCATTTTCTGTGTGTGTGTGTCATCATGTGTAGGAATTAAAAATGGGGTGTTTGCTCCAATGGACTCTGCGGCTTGCTGTGTTGCTGGTTCTCCCCTCGCTGTCTAAAGCTCAAGGTAAAGATTCTTGTACTTTTTTAGGAAGTGAAATGTGCATAGCAAAGCATGATGTTTAGGACTAATTTAGTCCTATGTGATGAAAATGAGGCATATGTACCTATAAATGTAGAAATGACATACTTTTCATACAAGACATACTTTTGAATAAGCAGTCTGCCATTTCAGTTTCTTTCACTCATTCATTTTTCTATAGCTTAGTCCCTTTATTCATCAGGGATTCACCACAGCTGAATGAATTGCCAACTTATCCAGCATATTCTTTTACACAGTGGATGTCCTTCCAGCCGCAACCCATTACTGGGAAACACCCATACACTCTCACATTCACATACATACACTACCTATTTAATTTACCTATAGAGCATGTATTTAGACTGTGGGGGAAACCAGAGCACCCGGTGGAAACCCACTCCAAACACGGGGAGAATATGCAAACTCCAGACAGAAATGCCAACTGACCCAGTCGGGACTCGAACCAGTGACCTTCTTGCTGTGAGGCGACAGTGCTGACCACTAAGCCACCGTGTCACCCCCATTTCAGTTTCACTTATTCAAATATTACATTTTATTTATGTATTTTTCCATGTAAATATAGATCCACACATTATTATCATTATTGGTGTTGTTGTTTATCAACATAAAATATTGTTAAATTATAGCTAAAAAGAAAAATAACAGATATTAAAAATGTATGAAATTGAAAAAAAAAATGTGATAGGTTTCATTAATCATGTCAGAATTGCCAGAGAAAATAATAATTTTTAAATAAATATAATATATTTATGTATGAATATTCATTAATTAATTTTCCTTTAGCCTATTCACGTATTTATCAGGGATCACCACAGTGGAATGAACTGCCTATTTATGAATAAATACTTATAATATTTACATTTTGTAAATTTATTAGTGGGCTGCTCAGTGGTCAGCACTCACAGCAAAAAGTTCGCTGGTTCGCTTCCTGGCTGGGCCAGTTGGCATTTCTGTCAGGAGTTTGCATGTTCTCCCTGTGTTGGTGTGGGTTTCCTCTGGGTGCTCCGGTTTCCCCCACAGTCCAAAGACATCCGCTATAGGTGAATAGAAAAAAACTACAGTACTGGCTTGAAGCTTGCTGGAATAGTTGGTGGTTTATTCCGCTGTGGTGACCCCTGCAATAAAGAAAAGGAAAATGAAAAAAAATGAAATTTATTAGTTATATTTACATTTCATGTAATATTTAATGCATTTTTAAACACACGATACAACATACAGCAAACATCTGCACAGCAAGACTGTAAAATATGCATGATATTTATCTAATATCAATCAATACAGATATCTTTTTAAAAATCACCATTATCTCTAGGTAACTAAGAAGGTCCTAGTACATTGTGCATCCTTAATTTAAAAATGCTGCATGTACATTGAATACAGATCCCATCATGCCCTAAATCGAGATAGCAGTGAGTCATTGATCAGATTACACACAACAGGTTAATTAGTTTCCTACCTTGAGGGCATTTATTCACCCATACAGACGGTGAGTCACACAAACCCATATATTTAATGACTGGTGACATACTGATCTGCACATCACTCGCTGAATAAATGGGCCCAGATGCTTTGTTTGCTTCAAATGGCTTAGCAGACTGGGTGGTGATGGTCATTTCCTGTGTGTCTTCTCACCCTGATCCTTCCATAATCCTTCACTCAATACATGAACTGAATAGGCCACAGATGTGGATCTTAACGCAAATACTAAAGTTCAAGTTGTCACATACAATGGTGCACAGCAACATGTTCTGTCTCTGGTAGCTGTGCATTTTAGATATACCGTGAGAATTATGAGCTCTCCTAAATAGTTTTTTTCTCAATTTCTGTTTAAAAGAAAGAAGTTTTTTTTAACATATTTCTAAACATAATAGTTTTAATAACCAATTTCTAATAACGAGGGCTGCACAATATATTGTTTCAGCATTAATATCGCAATGTGTGCATCCACAGTAGTGATATCGCAGGATATGCGATGTTTAATTGGGATTGTAGATAATTACAATAAGTGCAGAGTTTAATCATAATGGAGTAAAAGTTCATCATCTACAGTATGTGCGTTTTTAAAGTAATAGTTCACCCAAAATAAACTTTCCTCAGTAATTTCATTTCACCCTTAACTTGTTTCAAACGTTTATGAGTTTCTTTTTTAAGTTGAACACAAAATGAAGATATTTTAATAACTCATAAATGTTTGAGACAAGTGAAGCGTGTGTAAATACTCATTTTTGAGTAAACTATCCATTTAAGGCCTGTGACTGTGTAAATATTTCAACATTTCAGAGTGCAAAACATCCGGCCACCAGATATTATAATGCTTGTAACTTTGGTGTTAATTATTCAATATCTGAACCTGAGCATTGTTTGACTCTCCAAGAAAACTATAATTCATATACTGTATTTATTCATGCTTGTAAGGTATTTGTTATATATTACTCGAGATTTACTCCCCTACAAAATTACCCTAAATAAGTTCAAAATGAAGAATTCTTTTCAAATAAAGCTGTATTCACACCGCAATGTATATCACAGAAATACAAAATATTGCAATGTCAGATTTTTACATAATATTTTACTTTTTTGAAGATAGTAGTAGCTTATTTACATTTAAAGGCTTCACTAGTTTAATTAGGTAAGTTAGGGTAATTAGGCAAATCATTGAATAAAAATGGTTTGATCTGAAGACAATTGGAAATAAAATATTGATTAAGGGGCTAATAATATTGACCTTAAAATGTTTTTTTTTTTAAGTAAAAACTTATTTTATTTTAGCCGAAATAAAATAAATAAGACTTTCTCCAGAAGAAGAAATATTTTAGGAAATACTGTAAAAAGGTTTTGCTCTGTTAAACATAATTTTAGTAAATATTTGATAAAGAAAAAAAATTATAATATTAAAAATTCTGACTTTCACTGTAAATGGCTGTATATGGACTGGAACAGAAATTAGCCCTCTATTTCTTTTCCTTAATGTATATGTGACTGTGGTTGACCCATTTTGGTCACACTAATCTAATTTTAGCTGCACTAATGAAAACATTCTGTATTTGTTTTAATGATGTCCCACATATCCAGAGTTCAAAGACATTTGCTATAAATATTTATACATCTTTTTTATATACAGTGGAATGACGACAGTTGTTCATTTTATTGATATTAATTGTTTTCCTCCCTGTCTGTTTATAGGCCAGTGCAATGATGTTGTTGCAGCAGACGTTGTTTTCCTAGTTGATGGGTCATCCAGTATTGGCCGGGCCAATTTTATGTTGGTCAAGAGTTTCATGGCAGGCATTGTCAAACCCTTTGCCAAAGCAGTAGGACCGAATGGCATCCGCTTTGGAGCTGTACAGTACAGCGATACCGCCAGGTCTGTGTGTGTGTCCTTGTGTACCTAAAGGCATACTATTATCTTTTTACAAGAATTAAAATTAGTTGGTCTCATGTGTCCCCAAAAAGTTCAGCTTAAAATATGAAATGGATGAATTTGATACCATACTGTATATAACCCTTTTCTGGTGTTTTGTGCTTTTTCTCATTCAAGAGAGAAATTTTTAATTCTGTCATCATTTAGTCACCCTATACTTGTTCAAAACTCATTTGAGTGTCTTTCATCTGTTGAACACAAATGAAGATATTGTGATGAATGTTGGTTGCTGGCAACACTGACTTCTGTAGTATTTATTATGGAGGTCAATGGGTGCCAGCAACCAGCTTTCTTTAAAAATTTCTTTCTTGCGTCTTTAACAAAAGAAAGAAACTCATAAAGGCTTAAAACCACATGAGGGAGAATTAATGAAGATGTCGTTTTCATTTTGGGGTGAACTATTTCTTTAAATGCATATAAGCTGTCTCTTTAAATGCAAATAAAAGCCTTTTTAGTTTAAGCTTATATCATTTTCGCAGAGTGCTTACACAGAAAGCTGACTGTCTGAGCAAATAATTTCTTTTTCATGTTGTCTATCTAATATTTCAGCTGTTTAGTCTTTGTCCAAAGCACACACAAACACAAGTTCACATTATTCTGATTATGTCTGTAAATGTAAACACTCGGGGAAGAAATTGCATGTGCATCAGTACGATACCTGACAAAAGGCATCGATTCCAGTTGTAAAAGCAACAAATACTAACTTGATTTCTAGTTGATTGTTTGGAGAAGTGACAGAAGGTAGATTTTTCTGATGAATCATCTGTTAAGCTGCATCCCAATCATCACAAATACTGCAGAAGACCCATTGGAACCTGCATGGACCCAAGATTCTCATAGAAATCAATCAAGTTTGGTGAAGGAAAAATCATGGTTTGGAGTTACATTCAGTATGGGAGTGTGCAAGAGATCTGCAGAATAAATGGCAACATCAACAGCCTGAGGTATCAAGACATTTGTGCTGCCCATTACATTACAAACCACAGGAGAGGGCAAATTCTTCAGCAGGATAGCGCTCCTTAGATATTCTATGCTGTGCATTCTTTCTGTTAAGTGACAAGATTTTTGTCAAATCAAAGTCAGACCGTACTGTCCTATTAAAATCATTTAAAAAATCAAGAAATGATCATATTACATTTTGGTAAAATAAGCTTAGTCTTGAGGTCTTTGCCTTTCATATTAGCCACTTTTGATATCAAATAATCAACTATAGAAGTCAAGTTATTATTTGTGGTTCTTAAAACTTGAATATGCAACAAGAGTTTTGTCAGGTAGTATGTGTTAGATCCGTGAAACAGCATCTCTCGGACAACACACTACTACCAACATAACTCAGACAGGTCTTGAGTCTGGAGTGTGGAGAAGTTATTTTATTTAAATGTAAAGGTTGAAAATGTAAAATATATTTATAAGAGATGCTTTATTTGACAATATGTACAATTTTCTAATATATTTGATTTAATTATTAGTTTAATTTTAAGAAACAGTTCAGATGCTGGTTGTTTTGATGGACTGCATTTGTTACAGTATGAACAGGAAAGGTGGATGTTTGTGTGTGTGATAGATTATTGGTATGTTTGTTAATTATAGTTGTGAATTTTCTGACTATAAGGGTGGAGTTTACATTCACTGCATACCTGAATGGCACTGAGCTCATTACTGCTGTAGAGAATATCAATTATAAAGGGGGAAACACACGCACTGGAGCTGGTCTCAAATACATCGCAGACAACTTCTTCAGCCCGGCCTCTATCAGAGATGTACCCAAGGTGAGCTGGGAATTATGACATGTTGATTGGTTTGACATGGACGATAAGTGTGTACCTAACTCTGTCTGGGTTTGAAAGACTTATTTGTGCATAATGTACACTATTTATCAAAGCTAAGATCATAGTCAGTGAGATGTTTTAAAATACCAGGGTTTCAGCGGGGTCTTAAAAAGTCTTAAATCCCAAAATCAAAATTTTAGCCTTAACTTTACTTAAATATTGTGTTGTGAGTCTTAAATCTTTTTTAAACAAGTCTTAATTTTCTTTTACCCAATCTGGCAAAGACCCATACAGTCACCAACAATCCATCTCAATAAAACTTTAAACTTTCTATTTAAAAAGGTACATTTTAACTCTATTTATCATAATGGTTTCATTGTTTTCCTTACAAAAACATTTGTTTATAAATGATCCATGTATTTACTGCTGAGGACACCAACCTGGACAGATGGTTGTGGATAGATTTAGTTTATTAGAGTTTTACATTTTTTAAAAATATTTTGTATTTATTTTTATTATAAAGAAAGTTCATGTTGAAAAAAAGTGTATGGATACAAGTAGAGCTTGCTTTTTTAATACAATATTTATAATATTTTGCTAAGAAATATCTCAAATATTATAATTTTTATAAATTAATTTATTATTGTATTATTAAACATATTCTATTTCTAATTTATTTGATAGGTCAAATAAAATTATTCCCACTGGGCCATTTGAAAAAGCGTTTAGCCCTTTATGAGTCTAATATTTCATTCATTATGGTCTTAAAAATGTCTTAAAAAGTCCTAAATTTAACTTAAACTTGGTGAAATCTGCAGAAACCCTGAAAATTATTAAATACTTTTATTCAGCATAGATGGGTTAAATGGATCAAGTAATAGTTAATAGATTATACCAATTAAATGTTGTTGTTTTTTTTTTTTTTTCAAAATTCATAACTGTAAAATGTATATTAAAAGATTTATTATAAAAATGAGATTTGCCATAACAGGAAAAATATAAAATATACTAATTAAGTAATATAAATTAAAATATATGAAATAATAATAAATAAAATTAAATATACAACATATATAATTTTACAATATGTATATAATTTTATAATAAAAATATATAAAAAACTAAACAGGACTAGCAGTGTACTGTAGGTTAATTTTAAGCTTTAAGTTTAAGTCTTTTGAGTTGTTTTTAAGGATCTTTATGCTTTTAGAATAATCATCAGGAAAATATATACCTTATATAAGCATATACAATAATGTACTGTAGACTAATCATCTTGTCTTTTTCTTTCAGATCTCTATTCTCATTACTGATGGTAAATCTCAGGACAATGTGCTTGAACCTTCTCAAAAGCTGCGTGGTCTCGGAGTCAAAATATTTGCAGTGGGTAAGAGCTGTGTGGTTTTCCCTGTAAATGTAAGTGCCTGTGAAGACTCAGTCTGGGCAGATTAAAAATACATTACCCTTGTTTCTCTCTCCCTCTGCATTTTTTAGGTATAAAGAGTGCAGATCCAGCTGAGCTGAAGCTCATCGCCTCTCCTCCTCAAAGTGAGTTCACCTCTCAGATTGGGAACTTCAGGGCACTCAGCTCTTTACTGCCCCTAGTGTCTCGACGCGTGTGTACAGCAAGTGGAGGCTCCTACTCTAGTGATGGTAAGACTGAGTTAGACATACACAGTTCAATTAAAATATGTTTTCATAAATAAAATTGTACAGTTGGAATTTTGTGAAATCAATCAGTTTATGATTCGACCATGTTTCTTCATCAGAAGCCTACAGTGGTCCATCAGACTTGCAGGTTTTGGGTGAAACCCCTGACTCACTGAGATTTCAATGGACATCTGCAGGAGGGCCTGTAAGTGGCTATGTTGTTCAGTACAGGCCGTTATCTGCCCAGGGTCAGCCAATCACTGCAGAGCTCCGCCAGGTGAGAGGAACGCTTGTCCTAAATAATTGTTGCTTTTTTGGGTACTAAAATACCTGAGAGTTTTATTGTTTTATGATCAATGCTCTAGCTTGTTTCCTAGCTTTATTTCCATTTTAATAAACCTGGGATTATATATTATTGATATAGTTAGATCTGCGACAATTGACATATTAGTGTCTGCTTTTGATTAGCAAAGGGATTAGGATAAAACTGTGTACTATATATAAATGCATGTAGTAAATGTAGTAAAATACATGTAATCTCTATTAATTTGAATTGATTTAATGCAGGAGGAGATTGTTACTCCTCACAAGTTTGTTTATTGTGTATGTATATTATAACCATAAATTTACATTATAATACTATTTATATACTCTTAATATCTGTATGCTATTATAGTATTTATATATATTTCGATTTTTTTAATGTGCAACTTTTGTGTTTAAATTGTGTTTAAATTTATATTATTTTATTAATTTAGTTATGTGTTGTCTGAATTATTAGCCTTCCTGTTCAATTCTGTTGACCCCCACCCCCCTGCCCCCCCATTACATTACATTTTATCAGCCCTCTCTACAAAAACATGCTTCCAATAGCACTCTCTTTATAATACCTTTAAATTCAGACACAAGTTTATTTAGTTTTTAGTCTTTTTGCTAATTATGCCATGCCCAAGGTGCACAATAAGGAAATTCAGTTTTTCCCAGCTCTGTACAAACTCGAGGTATATTAAAAAGCAAACAAGAGCGTACCTGATAATTCCCAGAGCTGAGACAAAGAAGAGTACAAAGATAAGCTGGAAGTTTACCTAAAATAACTTCATAAATAAAAATGTACCAGTGCTGTTTTCTGCATACAGCCAGTGATGTCCAGCCCACCATCTCATATAAAATGCAATGATGAGTACAGGATTTTGCATTTGTAATAAAACATAATGAAGCTTGATATACAGAATCTTGTTAGAATAGAAGATGCCACATGTATGTATAATATATCACCATAATCAAGCACGGATGAAAAGTAGCTTCCTCAAGGTTTTTTTTAGCAGTAAATGTAAAATTAGATTTATTTTAAAAATAAAAGCCAAGCTTCAGTTTCAGCTCCCTTATCAGATTAGCAGTTTGTACCTTAAAAAAGCTTATCATTATTGATTAGAACTGTGTGTGTTTGTGTCTATATATATATATATATATATATATCACTTTTTTAATTAGTAGTAGTTTTTAATTAGTTGGCAAGGCAACGTTATTACGTTACTACGTTTTTTTTTTTTTGATGGCATCTGTTTTTTTTTTCTGTTATATGTATCGTATTACTCTCAGCTATTACATTACTCAAAACAAGTCATTTTAGTTTAAGTTAATACCCAGCAAACAATAGACGTCTTAAGCCTCATTCTTATGCCTCATTCACATTATGAGCGACTGGCAGCGGCAAATTGCCAGTTGTTCATTTCAACGGAGAGTGAGCGACTCGACTTCCTGCGACCTCTGTCTCATGAGTGACAGTGAACTTTGGTGACCAGGTGGGTGTGTCGAGCGATGGGACAATGTTGACAATCCTTCAACTTTATGCAAATAAAGAGCAACTTTCTTAAGCGACATCCATTAGGAGCACCAGTAGATCCTCTCTTAGCTCGATCAGAGGAATGGTTGTATCCTCTGTACTGTATCGACCTACACAGACCTGCATTTGCAGCAGATCGCCACCCAGAGCGACAGGCAGCTACAAAGTCGCTGCTAGTGTAAATGAGGCATAACAGACATCTAAACGTAGACAGCTTGGCTAAAACAAGGCTAAGTTTGGGCTGTCAGTGAAAATTTAAGACATCTATCCAAGATTAGCCCAAAACTAGATTAAAGACAGACTTTATATGTGCAGTCATTCATTTCTGTTCATTTGATGACTAGTCTAGTTTAGGCCGATTCTTAGACGTCTATTAGATTTTCACTGACAGCCCAAATTTAACCTTGTTTTAGCCAAGATGACCATCTTTAGACGTCTATTAGACATCTATTAGACATCTTTAAAAAAAAAAAAAAAGTTTGCTGGGTAATGGCAGTGCTGTTATAGAAATGTACAGTATAGTGTTCTCTAGTGAGCTTCCATCTTTCACCCTGCAGGAAACAATACCAAACAATCAGCAGAGCTACAATGCACGCGAGCTGCGTTCAGGCACAGATTACCTGATCACCGTTATTGCTCAGTATCCAAACAGCTTAGGAGAGTCAGTGTCTGCCAAGGCTCGAACAAGTGAGAACTGCACACAACACAAATATTGGCTCGTCTAATTCAACATCCAGTATCTCCTAAAACAACTCTCATTCTCTCTACTCCAAACCTTTCTCTAGAGCCTCTTTTGGGCGTGACAACACTGCGACTGGTGCGGGCTGGGTTTTTCTCTTTGGCTTTGGCCTGGGATGCTCCAGCTGAGCAAGTACAGGGCTACAGAATCACCTATGGACCTACAGGTGAGATAAGATCCATATGAATGCTATTCAGGGTTCCCTAGCTTCTTGAAAGTACTTGAAAGTGCTTGATTTTCAGACATATGGATTCAAGGCCTGGTACGTACTTAAAAGCAAACATAGGTCCTTGACAATGCTTGAATTTAAAGTTTATAGTGTTATTTCAACAATTGTTCTGTGCTACTTTCAGAAACTGAACGAAAAAATGAATAAATTCTTAATTTAAAGATCTTAAATTTCAATCTTACATGAACTATGACAAATAATGCATTTTAGCAATATTTCAGAAACTGCATTTGAATATTGTCAGGATTGAAGTCAACTAATTGTATTAAAGTTCTTTGACCATGACTTTAAAACGGTTGTTTATAAAGGTCAGCATTTTTAAAAATGACATTAAAAACACCATCATAACATTTTAATGTAAATATTAAGAATAAGTTAAATGTTAAGTACAGGAAGGACTTTCATGCACTATATATGTATTACAAAGGTGCTAGTATTAAAAAACAGTGATTTAAAAGGTCTTTAAATTTGGTGTCCATGAAAGAGTGGGAATACTGATTATTTCATAGTTTCGTAGCATTTCATAGTATTATTTTAACTCTTTTAATAGCAAACCCACAAAGAAATCTGATGTGTGGCAATATATGCAAATTACATACTGTATATTACAGACAAGTTCATTTGTATTTCACGTTTCTAAAATATATGCCATACATGCAACATATACCTAAAAATATTGGAAAAATGGTCGCTTTTATATGTATATATTTTTAACAATTGGATCTACAATTATGCATATAAATATGTGCAAATATATTATCTATAATTTTTTATATGTTTTTATATATAAGAACATATATGAACACACACACATATAATATATTTGAACAAATTTGTACATATAAATAGTAAAAAAAATTATATATATATATATATATATATATATATATATATATATATATATATATAAGCGTCAATTGTTTGAACCTCGAGTTTGTCAAATGTTTTTTTGTTTATGCATGAAAAATGATTAATAAAACAATGATCACACTTTAATATAATTTGCTTACATTTTAATTTAGCTGCCGTCTTTCTTAAATTAATTTTATAAAATAATTCAGCACACAGAGTTTATAAGTTTTCTTAAAGTTTATATAAGTTTTTTATATACATTTAAAGGCAATTCATGTAATTTAAATGACAAAATCCCTATTTTACAAATTAAAGTTGCACATTTTTTTCATTTAATTGCAAACTTGCCATACATTTCCTGTGTACAGTATCTGTTTGCTAAAACAAAATACTACATTTAAAAACAGCACAAGCTCATCTCCTCAAAAATACACAGTAATTTATATTCATGTGTGCTGCAGAAACGGGTAACACACCAAATGCAATGCTTAGGGAGAGGATTTTGAACAAATCCCTTATTCTACGCCTGAGCAGTAACAGTGATTATCCCCTTAGCAAGTGGTGCTAACTAATGATTTTAGCAGTCTGATGAAAAGGAGATGGCAGGGTTGAGAATGTGATTTTTGTTTCCCAAAGGCATTTTTTGTCTATTGCTTAAAGGAGTGCCAGTTTTCTTTTACCTGGTTGGCATCCAGGTATGAGCTGGCATTCAGGGAACAGATCTGTCAGGTTAGGTGTGGCCTTGTCTTTAATAAGGTTAGTTTTTGAAAGCAGAGGAATATGTTTTAACATGTCTGTCTCATGTCTAAAAGCTCAGCGTTTAATGCAAATGAACAGATGCTGAAACACCTATTTAATTTAATATGATACTGTGGAATTCACTGCCTCATATACACTTTTAACATTATTGGGGTTTTTAGAATAGAAAGTCATCATTTGTGCATTTTTATTGGCTACAACAGGACAAGTAAAACAAAAAATCAATGGCAGCTTTACCATGACTAGAACTGTGGAATAAAATATTGCAAGATTGTTTACACTTAAAAAATGTTCTACACAATTCATTTATGTTGTCCCCACACAAATCGATTAAGTTACCTTAACACATTTAAGTGGATTGAACATAAAACAATTAATTTGTCCCAAAATAATCAAAAGAATTGTGTTGTTTAGCTCATTTTAAATAAGTAACAAGCAGCAAAATCATTTTAAGTGTAAAATAGAAGGACAAAGAAGAAGATTTTTTTTTTAGTGTCAGTTTTTTGCATTGGGAAAACTCACATCCCAGCATTAATTAGTACTCGATGACTTAAAGGGCACCTATAATGAAGATCAACTTTTGTAAGCTGTTTGGACAGAACTGTGTGTAGGTATAGTGTGTCCACAGTCATATTGGAGTGATATAAATACAACAAGTCTCTTTTTTTAATTTACTGACGTTAAAATAAGACCCAAATCCTAATTAATTTAAGGCCCACCGCAACCTAATGTAGGATTTTGGTTTTTCCTGCCCACCAAATTGATTGACAGATGCCATGTTTCTATAATAACATGTATACACGTGTCCACATTTTTATGCAGATATTCTGGGATTAAATTATTTGTTACAACTCTCTGTGATTTTTAGCACTCTCTGTGGCATTTTTAAAACGGAGCATATTTGTAATAAAGACAGTATTGGCATTTGTGTGAGATTCATCATTTCAGAAAGGCTTTAATAATCTCCACCACAAATACATGAAATAAACTTGCTTGGTATTTTTGACTAATGAGCTGTATTTCAGCTTCATCCGAGTCTGTGTCTGTCACTGTGATGAAAATCTGATGCAACACATGATGAGAAGCAGACACGCATATTGGAGCGGTGGGCGGGGAGAAGCAGCTCATTTTTATTTAAAGTCACAGGCTACAAAACAGCTACAGTATACTCGGACACCAATATGGGCAGATACTAGATTCTATGATAAATATTCTGATGGGTGTTTTGAGCTGAAAATTTATAGACACATTTTGGAGACACCAAAGGCTTATCTTACATCTTGTAAAATGTGCCATTTAATGCCAAGATAGGTAAACACAAATTGTATGGTTATAAATAAACGTAATATAAAGTCTTTGGCATTTTTACTATGGCTAGAATAGTGGGTTAAATATTAAGAATTGTTAGAAGAGAGAAAGTATTTACCCTCACATTTGTGTATTAGAAACACTCACAAAGCAGCATTAACTAGATCTGTATGATTTGATGCAAAGGTAATGAAACACAAAATTCCTTGTTATAAATGTACATAATATTTTCTAATTAAAAAAATATTGTATTAAGTCATTAAAACATTTTTAAAATAAAATGTGGGGAAATGCTTTTGTCACTTTGTAAAACATAAAACAAAAAGAGGATAACCATGAAAAGAGACCTCACTTTCTCATACAGATTAAAAGATAATGCATCTTTGCTTTTTTTGGCAGCAAGTCTATTGTTGTTGAAGTGTGTGTTGATTCAATAGCTACGGATGAGTTCAGTGAGTTCATTCAGTGAAAGATTTCACAGACAGATTCAAACAAGTAACTCCTGAGTATTCAGTTGACTCTAAGTATATTTTATTATTCAGTTTTCACACTCTTCTTTGCTAATTTATTTCTGTGCTGCAAGCCATAGTTGAAACAACTCTGCCGTTTTCTTGTGCATGGCATAATTCATGATTTGTGTTGTTTGATTGGTTTACAGGTCAGCCTGCTGCACGACTGGAGGAGCAGTCTGTGGGGGCGGAGTCTACTTCGCTGAATTTGCTCGGCCTCAAGTCAAACACAGAATATGCGATCAACTTGTTACCTCTTTTTCCTCGTAACAATGGCTCACCAGCTTCCCTGACTGCCCGTACATGTGAGTCCTCATGAGCTACCATTTAAAAGTTTGGAATTGATTAGATTATTTTATTTTTAAAGATATTAATACTTCTGCTCAGCAAGGAAACATAAATGTATTAAAGATAGACAGTGGAGTTTTTAAAATGCTACAAGATTGAGATTTCATATAAATGCTGTTCATCACAAAAAAAGTATAACAGCTTTTAATGAAAACTGAAGCTGCACATTATAGCAACAAATAAGAGTATTACAATTTAGATCATTTATTTGCAGCACATGACAATAATGCATTATAAAATATTGCTTGTTTTCAGCCCTTAAATATAAGGATAAAAATCTGAAGGTCTTTAAATTATCAATAAACTATATATTTTGATTGTAAAAAAAAAAAATAGGATAAATGATAAATATGATAAAATGCTTAAAAATGAAAATAAAATGACAAAAATTCTTTCAAACGTCACCACTAGTTAAAAACACAAGAAGAAACACAAATCTTTACTCAAAATAGCCTAGTCAGCATTAAAAATATATATATTTTAAAATATTTAAAAAAGAATAAAGGGAAATCCAGAAGAATGATAATAAAATATATGTCTTTGTGTCTATGCCTTTTCTCTCCAAAAGTTGTGAGTGTTACAAATGTACCTTAATTTTAAAGTAAATATTTACTTATTTAAACTAGGGCACTGAAAAAAAAGTCTTTCAACTCAACTCAACTTACTTTATTTCTATAGCACTTTCACAAATCACAATGGATTACTAAAGTGCCGTACATAAAAACAAATAAAAAAGCATGTAAAATATACATAAAACCAAAATACATAAACTCACATCACATGATTAAAAGCTAAAGAAAATAAGTGTGTTTTCAGTGACCTCTGAAAAGACTCAAAAGTTTGAGTTGTTCTTACAGAGAGTGGGAGATTTTTCCAGAGTCTTGGAGCTGCTACCGAGAAAGCTCTATCACCTCGACGTTTTAAGCGTGATTTAGGAACTTGCAAATAGAGACATTTAAAGTAGATTTTTGGATTGAATGAAGTAAAAACGTATAGCTTCTAATGATAACCTGTTTTATTCAATTTGCTTTAAAGAAAAAAAAAAAACTTATAGGAAAACTTTGGAGCATTAGTTTTATCAAAACAGTATTTTTACTTTAAACTAGCTGTTTTTATGTCATGTGATCACGACATCATTTCCTGACCAGATAGTGTTTTGCCAACTGTCATTACTCGATTCAAATGTGAAGATGGACTGTGGCCAAAGTACTGTAAATCTGGTTTATAAAAGGTAAACATTCAAAATCTTTTTCATGTAATGTAATCTGTTGTTTTGTCCTAATCATCACCTACATTTTAGAAACATGTTCCCATTTATGCCACATTGCGGCAACCACATTCATTTATTCATTCACTTTCCTTCAGCTTAGTACAGTGTTACAGTAGTTTTTCGGTAGGATCAAAGTATCATTTTTTTCAGTGAGGAAATCACACACTTTTACGAAAAATCGTAGTGTTCTTTTGTCTACATTGTCTCCTCCTCCATCATTGAGGTTTACATGCTTATTTGTCAAGTCTTCAATGTTTACAGTGCCATTAGAGGGAGTGCAGCAGCTCTCAGTTGAAACCATCTCAACAAGCAGCGTTCGAGTTCGCTGGACAGGAGTGACAGGAGCCAGAGCCTATAGAGTCGTGTGGGGCCCTTTCACAGGTCTAGCATCCATACTCATTTTTTTATATTACATTATTTATTAACATTCTTAAACAATACATCACTCAACAATAAGGATTTTATAGTAGAAGCTAAATTGTTTTTAATAGATTTCACTTCTTTAATAGAGTTTTTTTTGCCTGTGCCCCTTTCAGGAAATGATGTAGAGACTGTAGAGCTGAGAGGCGACAGTGAATCTCATACTCTGGGGAATGTGAGACCAGACACAGAGTACATTGTTACAGTCATCGCTCTTTACAATGGAGAAGCTGAAGGACCTGCAGCCACTACACGTTTTAAGATAGGTATACAACACATCCACTGCTAATATCAAAGTGGAGAAAAATATGTATCAGTTAAACTTTTTGAAAAGGATTCACTGATATGGAAATTATTACTGAAGTATTTATAAAGACATATAAAGATATAGCAATATGTCTTTAAATCACTGATATCGCAATGTGTGTATCCGCAATAGTCACATTGCAGGATTATATGACATATAAAAGATTAAATGATAAAAGATATTGTTATTTTTTATTATTTATACAACGATGACCATGGTATTTTACACTTGATTGTTCAATTTCTAAACTTGAATGCTGTTAGACTCTCCAGAAACCCATAAAGCAGTGTTTATTTATTTATTTGTTTATTTAATAATTATAATGTATGCAAATGCACTGCGTAGAAAAAGTCTTGGGGCCTCATGTATCAATGCTGCGTACGCACAAAAACTTTGCATACGCCAGGTTTCACGCTCAGAATCGCTCACGTTTGGATTTACTAAGGATGAAATGAACGTGGGAATGTGCGCAGCTCCACGCCAGCTTCATGGCTGGCGTACGCACATTTTTTGTGCGTGTCTGTTTTATTTCCATTGGCGACTCCTAGAGGCAGTTGTGTTAAATTGCACTCTACAAAGTGTCTTTGAGCCGTGCTATGGCAGCTGTATGAGACGGGTTCATCTAGCAGGTTTATAAGGTTTCCACACCATACAGTTGACCAGCCATACATTAAAGTGCAATTTGCAGCAGTCGGGTTGTAAGAATGAGTTCATCTGATGCTGGATTCGAACCGAGTTCATGCTCGAGCGTGTCAAAACATGTTACGAGCTGCGCCACTGAGACTATTAAGGCTACTACAACATTTACACCTATAAATCACACTATTTCTCTTTTAACTCCACAGTGCGATGTTCAGACTTAACTGTGTTAACCGCATTAGCTAAACTCTCCCACTCTATTTTTTTCTTTTGTTGTTAATTCCGGAGGACAAACTTGCAAATAACACAGTTTTTCTCCGGTCTACCTCGGAAAGCAGCACCTTCAATTCACATTCTGTTCAAAGTTTCTCTTTTTGCTTGATTTTGCAATTGCTTTTTCATTTGGTTTTTGCCAAAATAGAGTCATTAGCATATTCATACGGGGGAGGAGGCAGGGAGGGGTTTTGTGCTCGTGCATGTTGCGCTCAGTTTTACGTTCATTCGAATGTACAAAAGAATATTTTCGGTGTACGCAGTGTTTCATACATCTGCATTTTCTTCTGCGTACGCACATTTACAGCTTTGTGCGTACACAATGTTTTAGTAGGATTTCCACGCAAGTCTTCGTACATGAAGCCCTTGATCATCCCAGTCAATCTAAATGAATTAACTATTTTTGTATAGAGCTATTCAAATCATCTGGCAAAGTTATACTCATATCGCAATATATGTATGGCAGCAAAACACAATATCACAATGTTGTGCATGCAATGTTATCAATGTTATCTGCTTGCAGACAGCCAGTGTTCATGCATTCAGTCGAAGATATACAGATGGTTTTGTGCAGAGAGAAATTTAAGACAGCACAACAGGAAACAAGATGCGTGCGAGACGTAAAAAGAGCCACACATTTATCATACACAGACAGTGAGATGTTTGCTTTTAATCTTGCCATTGACTCACTGTCTGCTAAATCAGAACAGTTTTTTTCTCTTTATGACTCACGGACTGCACAGCTGAATGTGTTATTTGTATATGTGTGTACATGTTAGAGCGATAGACTGAGAGGAAAGAGGGAGCAACTGTCTATAAATATAACAGGATATAAACTTCAGAACGATGGAAGGCATTGTTTTAATATTTTATAGGACTGGAGGGGAGATAAAGCTGAGTTATGATTAATGCATTTGGCTTTCAGAACGCTCAGAGCAACAGGTCCTGAGAGCTACGACTACTGGACCCACCAGCATCACATTGAGCTGGAACCTCATACAGGCTGCCAGAGGCTACCGACTGGAATGGAAAGTGGGAGAGAGTAAGAAACTTTTTTGTAATACATGCAAACACTGTAAAATTTACCAGCATTTTACAATATTTAGCTGTTTTTGTATTGTGCCACACTGCATTCGGATTATTTTCTGTTAAACATTACTGTGGAAAAATAGCCATATGCATTTTGGGATGATTATGGTAATTTATGCTACATTTTTTCACAGCAAGCGTGATTTTGTTGAGCAACACAAATTGCTGCTGTGTAACATGGAAAAGAAAGCCTGACCAATCTGATCTGATTCAGTCCCATGCAAATATCTAAAACATGGAAACAGATGCAATTTGGAGATATATGACATATATATGACATATACAAAAATGCCTGCTTACATGTATATTCTTTTATCCAGTGGAAATACAAATATTCACATATATATTACGATATATATTTAGTTGAAGTAAAAATTATTAACCCTCCTATGAATTTTTCAATTCTTTTTAATATATTTCCCATATGCTGTTTACCTGAGTGATTTGGCTTGTTTTGTAGACAATAGAAAAATAAAATATCTTAGGGGAGCTAATAATATTGACCAGCCAAACTATAAGGAATGCCAAACTATAAGGAATGAGTCTTTCCCTAGAAGGAAACAATTTAAATAAACTAAAATACTGAAACTGTTTGGTCTGATAATACATGATTGATAAAGAATACAAAATTCATGTATGGCCATAAATGAACACATACAGTTGAAGTCAGAATTATTAGCCCCCTTTTGATTTTTTTTCTTTTTTAAAAATTTTGCAAATGATGTTTGACAGAGCAAGGAAATTTTCACGGTATGTCTGATAATATTTTTTCTTCTAGAAAAGGTCTTATTTGTTTTATTTTGGCTACAATAAAAGCAGTTTTGAATTTTTAAAAAACTATTTTGGGGCAAAATTATTAGCCCCTTTAAGCTAATTTTTTTTTCGATAGTCTACACAGAACAAACCATTGTTATAGAATAACTTGCCTAATTACCCTAACCTGCCTAATTCACCTTATTAACCTAGTTAAGCCTTTAAATGTCACTTTAAGCTGTATAGAAGTGTCTTGAAAAATATCAAGTAAAATATTATTTACTGTCATCATGGCAAAGATAAAATAAATCAGTTATTAGAAATAGGTTTTTAAAACTATTATGCTTAGAAATGTGTTGAAACCATCTTCCCTCCATTAAACAGAAATTGGGGAAAAGAATAAACTGGGGCGCTAATAATTCAGGGGGGCTAATAATTCTGACTTCAACTGTATATAAAATGATAGCTAATATATTTGGACATAATATATGTGTGTGTGTGTGTGTGTATATATATATATATATATATATATATATATATATATATATATATATATATATATATACATGCATACATACATACATACATATACACACAGCAGAATGAACATGCCCTTCCACCTGCAACCCATTACTTGGAAAACCAAGCTTTAATATATCATAATAAAATAAGACTTATGCTAAATAATAATAAGAATGACTACATTTTGTAGAGGAATAACAAAGCTATCTGTGCATAGGAATAATATTTTTATTTACTTTCCTTGGCGATGATGTAATGATGGTTAAATAATGACGTGTTTATTTTTAGCTGTGCAAGGCTTTGATTAAAATGGTGTTGTCAAAATAAGAGTTTGATCAAAAGTTTATGAGAACTGAAAGGCTACAGTGCTTCCCGTTTTATTCATAAATTTCAGACTAAAAACTGTACAAAAGGTGAATTACTTGTTGGCAAAAATTGATTGCACCGGATCAGTATGTCATGTGGCGGGGAGTGGTCGTCCATGCACTGCCCATACTCCTGAAAATATCACCACTGTCGAAGGCTTGGTACTGAGCCAAGAAGATGCACCACGCACTCATTGCACTGTTCGACAGATTGAGAGTCTGGCAATTAATGACTCTGATATGTAAATTTTGCTTTATTTCTGTGCGTGCTAATTAAGTCTGAAGTAAGAAAACTCAAGCGTTCTGTCAATATTTGGGTTATCGTTATTTAACAAGGTATTGCAGTCATAAAAATGAGGTGAGGTGGAAAACATTTACATATCATATAATTTCATCTATTTGTCATCTAATTACACAATATAATTACAGTTGGAGGTATATTAACAAAATTCTGACAGAATTAATTTTGCTTGGATTTTTTGAGACAAGGTGTATATATACGTTTATATCCAAATATGAACTTGTATGTCACAGATGTAATTAGCATATGTTTCCATATCTTGATTTCTATGTTGGGTATAAGCAGATTATAGAAAAAAAGAATGTTGTATATGTGCAGTGCAGTTTACCATGGATAAACTAAGTTTTACGCATTACAAAATAAGTTGCTAAAGGTGACGACAGCAGCACTGAAATAAAGCAAAAAACAATAGCTGTAGAAACATAGTCTCATATTTTTTGTGATTTTTCTGATGACAGGAGGCAGAGTTCTAAAGCAAGAATTCCCACAAAGCACCACCAAATACGAACTCAGAAATCTACAGCCGAACACAGAGTACATTATAACGCTATTCACACTCTACGATGGACGAGAGGAAGCTACTTTCTTTTCAACCAAATCAACAGGTCAGAAGCACTATAGTGAAAAGTGTTCATTCACAAAACCTACACAATTTTCTTTCAGTTCTTACTACAATATATAATCACAATATTTTAGTTAATAGACCACTGACAACTTTTCAGGATTTTTTAATGTCCCAAAGCAGCTACATGAAAGTCCAACTGGTGTGCGTTTCCTGTGGGATACCTTGCTTTTAAACTACCATCACACGATACATCCTTGGAGAAATGAACAACTGTTGCCCAAATTGAAAAGAGTATTGAAAGAGTTCCATCAGCAATTGGTAGAGTGGTAACATCATCTAATAATAGTTTGATTTCAGAATAATGTCAGTTTGTTGTAAATAACAAGCACGACATCGAAGCACTGCCATGCTGTATATGTACATGCACACTCCTTAAAAATGGTTCTTTACCTCTTGTAACAAATTAAAAGACGCAGAATGAATTTTGTATATGCATGGATGTATTTTACATGAATTATTTAAACCCAGTTGTGTTTTTAAGATGAAAAACTCTGCCTCTAAACAACATCCAAGAGCTGTTGTTCAAACCACACACGGTTGTGATGCTGCTGGCGAAATGTTTAACTGTAAAAGTATAGATTTGGAAAACCACGTTGGAATCAATGTTGGTAACAATGGAACTTGCAATAATAGTTATATTTACATTTAAATATGTAAATATACATATTTACACTATGGCATATTTACACTATGGCGTACTTACACTATGTACAGTTGCCTTGAACCGGGCTGAGGCACGCTTGTCCTCCCTCCTGTCTCCCCTCATGGCCAATGCTTACATTGCATTCTAGCCTAAGCACACTTACGTCATCGATGATGCGCTGTTCAGTTTAACAGAAGAGAAGCGCTCTCGCTCAGCACAGTGGAGATTTCTTTAGTTATATCTTTTTAGTCGTTTGGGATGCGGTGACACGCAGTCAAATATTTCGCCGAATAGATCAGCCACTTTTAAAGCTCATAAACAATCATAAGGTCCTCGTGCTGCAGGAATGAGGAGGTTTGCTGGATGCAGTGGTCGTGCAGTGAGGGGTTTGCGTCATTAATAAACTACGACAGTTTGCGTTCATTAAACAGTAAGAACGATTAATAAATCCTTATGAACAGTCCCTTAAAAGTCACATCTCGTCTTCAGTTTCAGCCCAAGTGAACCACACTCTGACACACCTCTTTCAACCGAGCCTGAGCCACACCTGGGCTTGATTCAGAGCACTCACACTTCTCAAACAATATCGGAAATTGGCCTGGGCACGATTCAGATAGCATAGTGTAAGCGTCCTTACAGTTGAATAGGCATTCAGCAATTCAACAAGAAGAGGCAATACACACAAGATGTGCTAATTATACAACGGAACTGTCAGTACTCAGAGAATTTAGTGCTAGAGTAAGGAGAGGGAGGGATGTTTCATTATTGAGAGAAGAGTGCTTCTACAGGTGATTTGTCAGGCCTGTGTGAAGCATACAAACAAGTTGGCTTATGAAGATTTTGAGAAGCACACCCCTGAGAATCATGTTATCTAGTATGACTTGAAAATGATACAGAGAGCATAATAATAATAATAATAAATGCATTTTATTTGTAATAAGCTTTTTGTTTGTAAGTGCTACAGTAAACAATGGGGTACAGTATGTGAACATCTAATGTTTTTCACCCACTGATAAACTTCCTGTGAAATGTGACTTTTTTAATTTCATACTGTTCCTTTTACAGCATCGATATTTTAATGTAATTAAAATATAATTACTTAAATAGACTAAAGGATTTATTGAGTTGTTCAAGCGTAAAATGAGATGAAAAGCTATTTAAAAGCAAACATCGCCAGGAGCAGCAGGCGAGCACTGAATTTGCTTTGCAAATGCTGAGGTAAAATACATTTCTGTATTACATATGTATGGCATGGAACAATAGAATTTAATGTGATGCTTCTTGTACAGTCTGAGAGCCACTTTATATTGTAAATCAATCAGGCAGTGAAGATCAATTTTTTTTTTTTTTGAAAATAGACATTAAACACTGTAATTTTGTAACGCAGAATTAAAAGTCATTGTGAGTATACCCCATTAGATATAAAACAATACAAAATAGTACAAAATCTACCATCAATTAAAAATATATAGCTTATATAAATATATATAGCTTGTATAGATGTGTCTTAGTCAAATATTTTAAGTTATCCAAAGTTGGTGCATTTTGGATAATAAAAGCAAGTGCATTCCATAATTTGGGGGGCTTTGAATGAAAAGGCATATTCCTCTTTAGTGGAAGCAATACAATGATAACTTTTGTTCTTTTGTCTCCTGTATATATAATGTAGATGCAGAAAACCTCCCAAAACAAAACAGTTTGGGCTTAATTTTCCAGGATGTGACTAAACGATTTGTTTTTGTTTCTGTCTCCCCTGCTTTTCATGTAAATGTTGACATGTGGATTGTGTTGAGCAGAGCAGTCAGTCGGTCCTGTAACAAATCTGAGGGTGGTGGATTCACTTGGAAACATTATACGCATAGGATGGACAGGAGTCACTGGGGCAACGCAGTACGACATCATCATACTTAATACAGAATGTGAGAATATTATTAATGTGTCTTTCTGTTTATGTACTAAAACAGTATAACAATATAGCAAGAAAGTGTTACGTTATAATATATTGATATTGAAGAATGTGCCAATGTAATGTAGATTCAATCAGCTGACCCATTTTTTTTACAGCGAATACAGAGGTGAACAGAAGAGTTCCTGGCAATCAGACCACCTTTGAGCTTCGGGACCTTGAGGATGATGTGCGCTATGCTGTCAGCGTAACACCACTAGTTGGCTCAAAAGAGGGAGAGCAAGCAACAGTGTATATCAAAACAGGTGAAAACATCAAGGTTATTATTTTAGTAAACTTGAAGTAAAAATAAGACTAAAACTGTTGGTCATTTTGTTCATTGAAATAAAATATAAAATTCACAATAAATGAAAAAGGTAAAACTAAATAAAACTAGCAATATTAAATGAAAAACCTAAGTATTATTAAAGACTAATTATCTAAAATAAATTATACTTTTCAGAATGCATAAACACTCATACTAGCCTGTGTCTGTTCAAAGAATTACCTGTAGGTGGCGCTTTTACTGCCAAACACATCAGTCAAGCTCAAGAAATTATACAAAAAAACAAACAAACATCTTTTTCTATAAACAATAGATAAATTCTTTAGGCTCGTCTGATGTTGGTCTTTTAACTGCTCAGTCTGCGCAGCTAAAATCTATGGGAGATCGGGCATTCTCTTCATTGGCACCAAAATTGTAAAACTCTGTACCCTCTGATATTCGCAATGCAGAATTCCTGAGTATTTGTAAATCATCTTTTAAACTTACTTTTTAATGATAGCTTTTATATGATTTTTAGAAATATTATTATTATTTTGTGTTTTTTAAAGAATTTTTTATTACATTTTCTTTGCATTCATCCTTGTGTCTTTTACTACTGCACGTTTTATGTCTGTAAAGTGCCTTGACATGCTACTTTTAAAGGCGCTTTATAAAAATAAAGTTTTTAATTATATTAATATTATTATTATTATTATTATTATTATTATTATCATTATTATCATTATTATTATTATTATCATTATTATTATTATTATTATTAATTCTGCCTTCATACAATTTCTTTATAGGCACGTTTAACTGCATAACATGAAAATATTTAGGACCACAATAAAAATTATGTAATGGCTTTTATCTTCGACAGTTTTTGAAATGTGTCTTATTGGACTTGTTTGTATATTGTTTTACTGTACTTACAAACAAACTTTAATTTGAGTTGATCTTTGATTTAAAGAAGTCTGTCTGAATTATTCATCATTTTTACTTTCATTCATTGCGTCTGTATGGTTTTGGATTCAATGTTTGCTTAAACATATATTTGTAACTTTTACTACTAAGGGGTGTGCCCAAGAGTTAATGTAAGCTGTGCAAACACTAAACATAGCTTTGGCCAACACTGGATGGTTCTTTTAACTCAGATTATTAAAACTGAAACTGAATATTCATTCATTTTCTTTTCGGCTTATTCACTGTCCCTGTGAGGTGATCTGTGAGGTGATCATGCTACCCACTGCGCAACCGTGACGCCACTAACCTAAATATATAAAAACTAAATAAAAACTAAACTAAAACTAACAAAACCATTAATGAAGCAAACTAAAACAAACCTAAAATGTACATAAAGTTTGAAAATAGTTTTGAAACAGAAGCTAATTTAAAATGGCTAAACTGTAATAACCTAGGAAAGCATGCATAATTATTTTTTAACTATCTACAGATAAAAAACTGATACTGTGCTACATTATTAATGTCTGAAAATACCTGCTTCTAACTGAATGTAAAAAAACAGAAGCACCATTGCGGGTGACCAACTTGCGGGTAGTTGGGAGCAACAGTCGGAGAGTCAGGATCGCATGGACTGGTGTTTCTGGAGCCACAGGCTACCGGATTACCTGGAGGCAAAGCAATAGTAGGTGGACCGACAGTTTTTCGATATGAGAACTTATCATTTGTATATTGGTTTTAATTAGTCAGCTGTTTTCTCTTTGTCTTTTAGCTGCAGATCAGTTTCGTGTTGTAGGTGCCGATATCACCACCTATACTATAGACGGCCTGCAGCCAGATGACACTGTTGCTGTGGGTGTTGCCCCAGTGGTTGGCGGGCGGACTGGAGAAGCAGTCTCTGTGTCTGCTAGAACCACTGGTACCACTGGATTAGTCACAGGGTTAAGAGTTGCTGAGGTAACATCTGGAAGGATACTAATAGCATGGACTCCTGTGAATAGAGCTACAGGCTATAAAATCATCTGGCGTCGTAGTGATGGTATGAACGGTGTTAACTTTACAGCCCTAAATTTATGCTGATGGAAGTTCAATTTTTATTTTGCTGTTTTATTTGATATATTTTAGGAGTGGAAGACTCTGAGAATGTATCCTCTGATGTGGCTTCCTATACCATTGAAAGACTCCAGGAAGGTGCCGCCTACCAAGTGTTAGTCTCAGCTCTTTTTAACTCACGGGAAGGACCAGCTGCCACTGTGACTGCAAGGACAGGTTAGAGTTTATTTATTTAGGAACAACCGATCACCAACATTCTAGATATGTTCACATGATTTTGTTTAGAATTTCTTTTTACACAATATTAAATTTGAATATTTCTACAGGTTACTTAACATTAAACAATCATGTACTTTAAACACAGCAAACGTTTTACATCCTAATTTCCCTACCATCACTCTATCCACCACAAAAAAAGGGGGGAAAAATGCATTAAAATAAAATAAATAAACCTAAATCAAAAGAATAATAAATGAAGCAGTAATATAAAAAACTAAAATAAAAGTAATAAAATGTTTTTTTCAAACATAATTAAATGGCACCTATTTTACCCCCATACTTAAAATTTAAGATAAGTCTTTTGTGTCTTCAGAATGTGTCTGTAAAATTTCAGCTCAAAACACCCATCAGAAAATGTTTTATTTTACATTTTTAAATCTGGGAAATTTGAGCTGTTATGGCCTTGTAGCTGTTTTTGTTGCCTTTGCCTTTAATGTGAGTGAGCTGGTTCTCCCTGCCCACCATTCCCACAAACCGTAGCCTTCACATAACATAAACAGCACAGTGACAGACAAGAATGTAGCAAATCTCCCTTACTACAGTAACTTTCCCACAGTTATTTGATATATTTGTTGTGGAGTTATTTCAAGGCTTACTGCAATGAGTCACACAATATCGTTATAAAGTTTGCCCGCCTGCATGCGCACACACATACACGTTTAGTTTTTACATGGCAAATGTGATGACAGGATGCAGGTTAATATCCACTGCTGTGAGGACATCCGTTATCTTAATGTACAAAACAAACCCGATTTAATGCCCACAAACCGGGATTGACGCGTCTTCTTTATAATTGCACTCAAATGTGGCTGTTGTGATGAATTACGTAGCGATTTTACTGTCCTCATTACAACATGCATGGTTTTAAAAATGATTTAAACTTGTAAAACTCATTTTTGATCACATTTGATGATGATTGCTGATAATAGAGAGCTGGGGCATCACTCACGATTCTCTACAAAAACATTTTCTTTGATAATATATTTAATATTTTCCATTGACAGATTCTCTGCCATTTTTGGATACATTTTGAACAATTTTACAGACAATATGAAATTAAAAATATACATATTTATTGCACATTATTTGTTTATATTTTGTATTTTAATACAGTTGTTCTCGTTTTTTTTTAAAGAACCAAAACACTGACAATATAACATCATCCACTATGCTACTTTGATACAAATTGTCAGCACCAACTGTTCCAATACACTAAACACGGATGATTTCTAGTAGTTTATTGTAAAAAAATATTAATTTAAAAGTAATTTCAAGAAATTTTGCATCTCCAATTCACTTTCTTTCTTTAAGAACCTGCTGTGTTTAAGATTATGAGAGGCACTTTTTGGTTTGGACATATTCTGCTCAAAAAGACAGAAACAAAAAACCTACCAAGCTCTTTCACTAGGATATATATATAACACAATAAATAAAAGAAGAGACCATCAAAGTTTCTGGTTCATCTCGACTTTAAAGTTTAGTCAATTGCTGAGCTTCCAGCATAAAAAAAGTCTTTTTTCTCTTCTTTAGATCAGGCTACAGTAGGTCGAGTCACCAATTTACAAGTACTTGAGGCCCAGGGGGAGGTTGTTCAAGTCAGCTGGGTTGGAGTTCAAAATGCAACATCATACAGAATATTCTGGAGGAGGACAGATGGTGAGATCTTAGCATTTTCAAGTCAATTCTCACATTGTTGTGTATTATATGGCATTTTCTATATTATTTAGATTTTTTTGCTAATATTACCACATTTCATCTTACTGGCTTAATAAAAATGTTTTTTTTCTGAGGGTTTGTGACCTTTGTGATCGCAACTTATAATCTGTGGATGCTGAAAGTTCGAAATTAAATCTGGACCATGATAAGAAGCATTAAGTGTGTGTTTGTAGGTGGAGAGGAGAGGAATCAGCTGGTTGGGGGAAACGTGACATCAGTGGATCTGAGACAGCTGGATCAAGGGGCACAGTATGAGGTGAAGGTTCTGGCTCTTGTCCAAAACAGAGAAGGTCCGCCGGTTTCTGTCAGGGTCACTACAGGTGAGTGCTGTTTCTAAGAGAGGTTTGTTTAATATTTATATATAATATATTAGCCTCTAAGTGCCATCTGAAATTTTCTGCTAAAATGAGCACTTTTCTCAGCTCCTTGTCTGTGCGTTCAGTAATTATACTTTTATGGAAAAGTGAATATGTTCCTTTTAATGTCTTTAAAGTGAAAAAGCTGAACATAAACATTGGAAACTGAGAAAAAATGCTCAGTTTAAAAGAGAGTTTCAGACGGTGCTTGAAGGTTTTTGGATATGAATTCTTCACATATACAGTTGACATCAAAATGATTAGCCCTTATAAATTTTTCTTGGTCTTCTTCAAATATTTACTATGTGTTTTTCAAGGAAATGTTCACAGTATTTCCTATAATATTTTGTTTTCTAGAGAAAGTCTTATTTCATATCACTTATTACTTTGGCTTGAATCAAAGCATTTGAAACATCTTTTTAAAGTAGTTTTAAGGTCAATATTAATGACTTATGCTTAATAATTCTAACCTACCTAACTAACAAAATAAAATAATAAGATATCGGAGGTCAATCGATCGGTCATTCAGTCAGTTATTCAGTCATTCAGTCAGTAAAACAGTCAATCAACAGTAGCCTCTGGTGGATTTACATGAGAACAGCATATGAGAATGGCACTCGCGAGAGACGTTTAGATCTTAAAAAGCGAACACAGCGGCTTGTAGTGCATTCGCAAAAACAAAAACTGAAAAACATACCTCCTGGGTTATATCTGGCACTCTCCAGAAATGTATATACCGGTACGTTTTCAGAATGAGCCTGGGTTAAAAATAAGATGTACTGCCATCATCGGAAAGAAACAAGAAATTATTTATTAGAATTTAGTACTTAAATCTATTATGTTTAAAAACACGTTAAAGAAATGTTTACTTCATTAAACAGCACTTGGGGAATATTTTTTAAATATTAATTAATTTTTAAATATTAATTTTAAATAATAAATATTGAAGTCAAAATATTTTTTTTTTTATTTTGACTTCAACTGTATAAGTACTGTATATAAACACTATTAGGATCTGTTCAAATTTAAGAGAGACCTTTAATGTCCTTTTACTGTCTAGGGGGACAGAGAGTCACAAGAGTAGAGGATTTGCGCGTTTTGGACTCATCTCCAGGAAGGCTGCGTATAACCTGGAGGGCAGTGAGTGGAGCCAGCTCGTATCGAGTGTACTGGAGGTCTTCACAAGGTAGCTAAAAAGACACATGTAAACAGACACAAAAGACAGAGAGCTATATTCATGTTGTTATTTTGCTTGCGTTGACTAGGTGAGCCTGAAACAAGTCGTCTGATTGGCAGCGATGCAACTTCATATACTCTCGATGGATTGCGTCCTGGTTTGAGCTATACCGTAAGGTTCTCTGCTCTGCTGAACGGTGTGGAGACTGAAGCTACCAGCATTAGAGTATCTACTGGTAAATAGACTACTTTTTATTTCTTATTTTGTCTTTCTGTCCTTTTAAACTCTTTAAATAATGATTTCTGTCTTCATTCCAGATGCTCTGCCTCCTGTGACAGGTTTAAGTGTGACAGACAGCACTGAGAACTCAGTCCTTTTAGGCTGGTCACCAGTACCCGGGGCAACAGGTTATATTTTACGCTGGACAGAGGTAGAAGGTGAGACTTCTCAAGATACAGCACACTGTTAGACATTTCAAAGGGTTTTTACAGTAACTTACTGGCAACACTGTTGCCAGTAAGTTACTGTATTTTAGATTTACAGTATACAACTGTAAATCCGTTTACAGCATGTTACTGTAGTGTCTGAAAATGGTTAACTACTGTAAAAACCTAAGTTAACAGTTAGCTACTGTAAACCTTTTAATTTTGTCCTAAATATTTTATAATATTATTTTATTAATATTATTTTAATACTATAGACCTAAAAAAGACACAATTACAAAATATTAACAAAATAAACACTCTTTATTTAAAACATTGGAGATGCTTAAAACAAGCTTAAAAATGTGTAAAAACATTACATTTCAATCATTCAAAATATTTTATTTTAAGAAAAAAAACATTGAAAATGACAAAGCACATTAACATACATGTACAAAACTAATTTAAGTGTCTGACCTGCGTATTGTTGAGAAAAAAAACCCCAATTGTACTAAGTACTACTGACATTAAACCAGACACAATTACAAAATATTCCATTCTTTAAAACATTAATAATGCTTAAAGCATTTAAGGAAAATGTGTGAAAATTACATTAAGCAATAAAATCAACACATTAAAAATAAATAAATCACACAAAGCACTAGAACATACATGTACAATAAAAATTTAAACTTCTGAATTGCATATTGTTGGAAAAATAAATATTTGTAACTATTAGCCGACTCAGAAACAACCCAACTTTAAAATATTACTAATTCTGGTGTCAAATGCTCAACAAGGTCTGAATTCACATGTTCAAATGCAGTTCATCTTTATTTCTATTGCACTTTTACAATGTAGATCAATGATGTCAAAGCAGCTTAACATAGAAGTTCTTGTAAATTGAAGCTGCTTCAGTCCAGTTTTCAGAATTGAAGCAGTAAATGTCACTGCTGAAAGTCCAAACACTGAAGAGCAAATCCACCGATCCACCAATCGTAGCCAAGTGATCCAGTGGCGACAGTGGCATGGAAGAAACTTCACCAACTGACGAAAGTGTAGAATAAAAGCCCTTGAGAGATACCAGGCTCAGTTGGGCACGACCAGTTCTCCTCTAGCCAAACTTGTGCAAGGCCGCAGTCTAGGCACCAGAGGCTTGAAAGTTCACCAGCGGGTGGTCAGGCTGGCCCATTGGATCAATGCGGAAACTCATTGATCACGTGTGTCTTTTAGGATTCACTCCTCCATGACCACCACAGCATCTGGTCAGGATTTGGCCCAGTCCAGGATTATGAAGAACTCTGGATAAGGACAAACAGACTAACATAAGCATAGAAGAAGCTTGTATAAAAAAAATAATAAATCATATACTGGTTAATTATTTTGAAGCATGGCAGCTAGGTTGGGCTAGTTTTCAGCTGGTACTGAGCAACTGGCTCCTGCTCATAACCTGCTCACTACCATGTTTAAAAGATAACTAACCAGAATGTCCTGTTTATTTTTTCCCCTAACAAGGTTTTACAAAAACATTGTAGCATTTGTGATGGGTTGATTCACTGCAGGACAGATTAGACTATTTGTTTTATGTATTCCTAATAAACTAAAACAGACTGAATACTGATACAACTATTGAGAGTGTCTCACCTAATCCAAGTTCTCAGTTAGCTGGTGAAAGAAGGATAACTCACTGTTGTTCATGGTTGTCATTCACTACTTCTCCTGCCTTCTTCTGGCTCACTCTGGTTGTTGCTGTGCATTTTGTTTCATCCTCTGGAATTATTTATACAAAAATTTTTATTATTTTATTTAATATAATAATATTTATTATTTAATATTACAAAATATTTAGGCAACATGAAATGGGGAAAAAGACATTTAATACATAGACAAATGCATGTATCCCAATACTAATTATTGTATTTTGAAATGTCTGACCCATGACAGACCTCAATCTGCTCAAAAATATTATAAACAAAGATGAAAAAAAACCCTACTAAATGGTTTAATAAAAAAGGGAAAAAGATTTTTTATTTAGCTAGCAACTAAACATGTGACACATTTTGTATTAAAAGTAATGTTACTATATTGAGAAACAAATAGATGTACAGTACTTACTGTTGTATGAGGTCCAGTTTGCACAGGCAGGCTCCCAGTATTCTATATTGAGACCATAAAAAAGCCAAAAATACAGATAAGAATACCATGCTACAATCCACAACCTCCACACAACTTTTTTTTTATTTGTTTACCTTGGTTGCTTACTGGTCTTGCTTATTTTTTAAGCATAAGGCTGTGCTGATCAAGATGTTCCTCCGAAATGCTGTTTGTTTCTTCAGACAAAACCTGGTGCTGTGCTCGTGCCATATCTAAACAGAAAAAAATATAATGGTAACAATTATGTTAAACCAAATGTCAAGAGTTGTGATAAAAAAATAATTAGCAAACAATAAATAGCAAAAAGGTGGTTATTAGCATAATGCATAGAGGTAAAGTTGGTTTTATATTAGCAGATTCAGACTTCCCCCTTAATAATTTAATTTCATAAAAGTATTATTTGCAAACTCTAAATAGTGAAATCATTTTAGCAGCTAATGACTATCAAAGTACAACATGCTCACGGTCAAATAAACAGTGTTAATGTTGATTTCAAGTCATACTGGCATGCTAATTCTGATCGAATATTCAAAGTAACATGGTAAACAGTATAACGTAAGAGTCTTCTAAATGAACGAATGTGCGAATATAAAACCAACTTTACCTCTATGCATATTGTAACGTTATAGATTTACGTTAACGTTCTTATAGGTTACGTCGCGATGTTATTTTCTCAAGCTAACGATATAAGTTACTCTAAACCAGAGAAAAATAAGTTCACAACATCTAATATATATAAAGTATAAATCAATATAAGTTAAACGTTGCACGTTAAAATGAGTTTGAGTCCAATTCAGTATAAACTTAGCTCAGTTTAGCTAACAGTTAACATTACCATTTTAAGATCGCTTCAGCCAATGTTGCCGAGCAAACATATGCTAATAGAGGTGCTCAAATCAATGTCGAGTGTTGTCAGCACAGACAGACGCACTTTTACCTGGATTATTTGTTGGTCTTTCATTCATATTCTTCTGGGGGAAAACACTCTCTGCCGGACCGTTGTCTCGTGCTAAGTGTCCTCCAAAACTGTCTGCATACCTCTGGTTCCCTCCTAAACCAAAACCCGCTGCAACACCGGTTCCTATGTAAATAAATAAAAAGATATGACGAGAACAATGGCTATAGTCATAAACAGTCTTATTTAAAGTAATAGTAGTGTTAATGTAATAAATTAAATAAAGGTAACATCTTAATAGATGATATATTTCTCAAATGGGCGAAATAACGCCAAGCCAGAGAAAATAATAATAGCCAACTTTATACTTTACTTTGTTCTATTCTCGTCCACAAAACATTCTGTAAAATGAAACACTGCCTCAGCTTACCAGAGTAAAGTTTGTTAAATCCAGTATGTTCTTCAGGCACACTAATAAATTGTCCTCCAGAATTGCTCCAGGGTCCTCAGGCAAAATGTGGTGCAGAGTAGTCGAATCGCCGCAAGGTGGCGTTGAAGCAGTTGTGGAAAATACAGTATAATACACGAATTTTTACAAATACAGTACATCGCTGTATATGTTGTTCGACGTCACACTAAATTCCCATAATGCAACGGTAAATACAGTTATTTACCGTAAAAGGAATTTGCAGTATTACACTGGGTGAAATACAGTAATTAACTGTGTAATTTACAGAAATGTCTAACAGTGCAGCCTACAGTGATTAATTAAGGATCAAATGCACAATTATTTGTTTTTTCTATTTTTCTTGTGTGTTAAAAATGTTCTCTCTCTTTAGACAGAGGTACGACTCAGTCTGAAACACTGCCCAGTTCAGCCACCTCTTACCGTGTGATGGGTCTACGACTGGGCCGTCGGTACCGCTTCACAGTGCAGTCCACCTTTCAAAACCAGGTTGGACCAGAGACCAGCGTGGAGGAACGAACAGGTTATATATAAGATCAATATAGAAATAAGTTAGATATAAGTTCAAATTATGTAAAATAATTTGTTTTAGCTTATTTAATTAGAAAAACCTTTAATATTGACATATTTTCATATTATTTACTGTAAATGAATTAAAATATTCCAACAATGCAATGAGTATACAATATATTGTACCATTAAAGTTAAATTACAATTAGCAATTAAATGTGTTTCTGAACTTAATAATATAGTAATGTAAATCATTTTATGGCCAGTGATTTGTTTTTTGTTTAATATTTTCCCAAGTCATTAGCCATTGGTACTGTAGGTGTGGCAAAATGGCCCTGCCTATAACAAAGCAAAGTTTTTACTCTAAAAAGTAATGTTTATTGAAAATACAGATCTGATTCTTACAGTCAAACCTTTGTGTGAATTGATTTTTCCACACAGTCCTTTTGACTTTGAAGTGAATGGAAATTATAGCTTGCAGTGTGAGTACGGTGAATAACGTACTATTATGCTGGTCAGTCAAGCAGATTTTTCTCTCACTTCATGTTCTCCCTGCACTTTTTTTTTCTTCTTGAAATGAAAGAAAGAGATGATCATAGTGTTTTATGTCTTGTTGTACTTTAACACACTATTATTATTTAATTATTTATATAGACACACTGATGTGCGTTGGATTTTTTTATAGTCATCTACAGTATATAGCTGATTTGAACAAATGTGTGTAGCAGATCTGCAAACAGCAATGGTGATTTTATTGACAACATGTGAATCACAGCTTTGTTCTATTGGCTTTATTATGTTCAATACATCAATGTTTTAGTGTGTGTTGGAGGACGTCTGGATGTAGTCTTCCTTGTCCCTGCATCTCGTGATCGATCTGGCCTGGTGGGACCTGTCTTGTCTCTGCTGGCCAGTTCTGGTGGCTCTTTCACCTCAATTGGACCTAGAGACTCCCAGGTGCATTTCTTTCTGCCTTTTTCTTTTGGAAAATACTTTTTATGGCTCAAAAACTCACCAGAGTGCCCTCTCCAGACAGAGTGAATGAGGCATTGAGCAGGTCAGTTTGAATGAAGTGCTTGTAATACCTGTTTCCTCCAGATGGGGGTGGTGATGTACAGTGAAGATCCAAAAGTGCGCTTCCTCCTCAATCGTCATAGCAACAGTGAGACCCTTCTGCAGGATATTTTGTCCACCCCATTCAACAACAGGCCGGGAAATAATATAGGTCTGTTTTGGTGTTTTGACTCAAATCTTTGAAACTTTGAGGTTAAACTACTTGCATGTATTTGTCCCATGGTTAAGTTGTAGTATCTCTACGAGTAATCACATCACATTTAATCCAAATTCTTACTTAAATTTGTTATTTTTCTTCTGCAATTATGCCTTTTGTACGTCGTCCTATTATCTTTTAAGTGAAGCCTGTGCCATTTCCTGTCTAAAAAAACTTGCTGGTTGAATAAAAGTAACTTTAAGTTAAAATATGGCAGGTATATGAATAATTTTGACTATCTATCTATCTATCTATCTATCTATCTATCTATCTATCTATCTATCTATCTATCTATCTATCTATCTATCTATCAAGCTTTATTTTCATTCCATTCTATGCATAACTAACAAATATTACTAAGATACTTAACTATACACATACGACTCAATTATACACATAAGATACTTAACTATACACATACGACTCAATTATACACATAAGATACTTAACTATACACATACGACTCAATTATACACATAAGATACTTAACTATACACATAAGACAGGCTATACAAGTACTTTTACATGAGACTGAACAATGTTGTGCGGGATATTGTGCAAAAGAGGTATTTAAGCAGGGTGTCTGCAGGGTCTTAAAAAGTATTAAAAGTTGATAAATCAATTTTGAGAAAATGAAGGCCATTTAAGGTATTAAAAAGTCTTAATCGTGTTTTTACGAGGTCTTACATTTTGTTCAAACATCGTCCAAAGTGTTTGACTGCAAAAAAGCATAAATATACTTATTTTTCTCTTATTATTAACAAACGGCGTGCTCGATCCACAAGATTGGTTCGAGCTGGGGTGCGTCCAGCACAGCTCCTCTGTCCTGGTGATGTCACATAATTTGCGATAAGCGCAAGTAGGTGATGTGATGCTCTCCACATGTAGCGAAACCATAGAGTGAAACAGACGGCAAAAGAGTGAAACAGACGGCCTGTCGCTAAAAACAACCGCTGATTTTTTTTCAGTATTTTAAAATCTTTGCAAAGTTAATTACATATTTAAGGGTAATGTAAGCATTATAAAGTGCTATGTTTTTTATTATTTTATTTTATTTTAATATATTAAATTTTTTTTTATATTTAATATTCAATATTTAATTTAAGCAATCCTAATCACTCTTCAATAATATCTTTATGCAAATGTAACACGAATGTACACTTTTTTAAAATTGTTAAAGCTACAAATAGCCTTGCGTTACTTCATAAAATGTGTGTTTTTCAAATATGTTTAGGCTTGCATAGAACATTTTGTTAATTACGAACATGGGGAGATTTGACATTCACTTGGCATTTTAACGTGAAGGCGAGTGCATTGATATTTTCCGCTTTTATGTTTAGGCCAGGCAATGACATACGCACGTCAGTTTTTGCTGAGCGCGCCGGCAGGTCGGAGGTCCGGCGTTCCCGGTGTGGTCGTCATTATCGCAGATGAGAAGTCAACCGATAATCTTAGCCAGCCTGCTGCCGCTGTTCGAGCTGATGGTAAGCCACACACACAAAAAACATCTCGACTGCTCTGTCCCATGTCCATGAGAGTAAGTTAGCTTTATAATAACTGTCCCTCAGGTGTGACAGTGTTGGCGGTAGGAGTTGGGCGTGCAGACCCCAGTGAGCTGCGTTTGGCAGTGACGGATGGCAGCACTCAGAATCTGCTCTATGCTCAAGACGCAAATCAGCTCTACGGTCTCCACCCCGACCTGGCAGACCTCCTCTGTGGCCTCGCACGAGGGACCGGTGTCACGGTCAGATCAAATCCATCCGTCTAGCTGTCATAAATGTCGTATCATCTTTTTTCTTTATTATGATGCTTGCTTGGCCTGTCACGCCAGCGAGAGTCATGAAACAACAGAAGCTTTTTATATTATGTTGGTTTTGACAGTCTCTGTTGATGTAAAAACAAATGATCTGCTACAGTATAGACTGATTTTGATCTGTTGTCTCTTATAGACAGGGCCTTGTACTGTGGAGTGTCCAAAGGTAAACAAATACACAGATTTAATTATACATAATATGCTGAATAAACACACAAGCAAGTAGGGCTAGGCGATATGATAAAAATCTGACTTTCTGATAACAATATACTGTGTATCACAATATTTTTTTACGGATTTTCAAATTTTCCGAGCTCAATGTTGCGACCCCTTTAACCCCAGACGACCTTCTTCCTTCCAGACGTCTTTCAGGGATGTAATTGTAGACCTACCTAGGCTACTGGGTATATAACATAATGATACTGTGTAGTTCTATAATGTGACGAAGCCACTGACAATTTGCAAGATTATGAAATCGCTTTGAATGCTTGCATGGCTGTGCACTTTTTCCACGCTTACATTTGCATGTCACGACCATGTGCACTCTTGGTACATTATAAATAACGATGTGGAACGAACATTTTTTATTATTCTCTGCAAGTCATCTGTCCTTATGTCTTCATTAATTCAGTGCTACAGCCTAGCACCCTCAAATATAATACCTGAAAGTGTCATAAGTTTAGGTGATATTACAAATTTATAAAAAAATATATTTTATAATTAATTAAAACTATTAAAAACTTTTAATAAACTATTAAAGACTTAGGCAAAGGAAAGAGAAAGTGAAAGTGATAAACTCTTATTAGCGGTGTATGATTTTTTTCAGGGTGGAATGTTTGAAGTATATTTGGCTATCAATTCAACTGGACAAATGGAATATTTGTACAGTTCGAATTGTTGACGGAATATTAGTTTATTTGGTTGCAATAAAGAGTCGACTAAATTACAGGGAAAGTTATATTCGGTGGACACAAGAGAAATAACCGAGCTAGTGGCGTCATCTATTCAGAATTATTAGCCCCCTTTAGATTTTTTTTCTTTTTTAAATATTTCCCAAATGATGTTTAACAGGGCAATTCACAGTATGTCTGATAATATTTTTTCTTCTGGAGAAAGTCTTATTTGTTGTATTTCGGCTAGAATAAAAGCAGTTTTAAATTTTTTTAAAACCATTTTAAGGACAAAATTATTAGCCCCTTTAAGCTATTTTTTTTCAATAGTCTACAGAACAAACTATCATTATACAATCATTATACCTACCCTAACCTACCTAACCTACCCTGCCTAGTTAACCTAATTAACCTAAATAAGCCTTTAAATGTCACTTTAAGCTGTATAGAAGTGTCTTGAAAAACATGACGACATGTAAAGGACTATTTCTTTTTTACGTTTTATAGTATATACTGATTCATATATGATATAAAATTTCTCACTTTATTTAGAACTTTTGGCTAATGTTTGATTAAAATTGTAGAAATATAAAATAAATATTAATTAAATATAAAAACATTGTTTAACACCTAACGATTACAAGTCCAAAATGAAAATAATTAAAATGCAAATGTATTTTCAACACTGTAAACAATACTGGGTTTCAGAAAATCGATTAGTGTTGGGGAAGCATGAAGGAATTAAGTTTCACTTCTTAGTTATTACAAATTTTTAAAATGAAGATTGCAAATTTATTAATGCTGTTATTCATATTTTTGACTGCATCCCTGTAATAGCGTGTAATACTGTGCTCATGAAAAAGTATTATCATAAACAATACATTTTGTGACACCAGAGCATAATATGAAACGACTTTTATTTTGTCCTTGCATTAAATATCATATTGCACAGCCCTACGAGCAAGCTCATTTGTGTTTACACTTGCACATTTACATGCAACTTTATTCATAAAGGAAGTTTGACCTTTGTCTTTGCTGCAGGGTGCTAAAGGGGAACGTGGTGAGAAGGTAATAATTATCGTGATGTTTTCCTTGTTGTTGATCCACATAATATACAGTGATTTTTACTGTAGTTTTCTGGTAAAATGTGTTTATAGGGGGAGAGAGGCAGAGATGGAGTGGATGGAAGGAAAGGCGAGCCTGTAAGTTAATTTACATACACATTAAGCTTAGTTTTGTTCATCATGCATTATGGGATACATTTTTAATGCCTAGGAACAATGTGCTTCTATTTGCTTAAGTAAATGCCTGTCTGTATGTTTGTTTTTTTTTAGGGTCGTGATGGTTTACCAGGTCGGGAAGGTCCCAGAGGACCAGAGGGGACACCAGGTCAACCAGGCAGCAGTTTGGGAGTGAAAGGAGAGAAAGGCGAGAGAGTAAGTGGCACTTAAATATGTATAGACTATCTACTCACACATGTTAGTATAATCATTTCCTCTATATTTGTTTGCAATTATCCTTTTCAGGGGTTCCCCGGTTTGGACGGCAGTTCTGGTATCCCAGGTCGATCTGGTGCAGTTGGACTGCCAGTAAGAATGAAAACATGAATAATTCAGTTATATAGTATGGTAGAAGCAACATTTGTAGATATACTAGCATGAGTGGTAATAAGCCAGGAGGCATGCCAAAACATTCTAAAGCCGGGGTGCCCAAACTTTTTCGTGTAAAGGGCCAAAAACCAAATATCATTATGAGCCTTGGGCCGAAAGGAAATATAGCAAAATATATAACTATTTAACTTTGAAAATGATAACTTTTTGCAACAATAACATAACAGTGAACAGTGATGTTCAATGCTGAATACGCTAGAAGAAGAAGAATCTGCCTTTGCCTTGATTTGCTCACCAAAGTCTCTGCATTGTCCTCTATTTGTCAGGTGACAGTGTGTTAAGCTAAATCAGATGTATTTTACTGGCAATCCAGAATTAGATTCTGGCAATCCAGAATTGTAGTCAAATACACAGGCAGATGGTCAGAAGGTAGGCAGCAGACAGGATTAAACAGATAAACAAGGAGAAGATCAAAATACAGCAAATCAAGACAAAAGAAACGCGTTGTAATGTCATTAAACAGTAATCAAGACTCAGCAACAATGTGTGTGTTTGTGCTGTTTTTATAGTCCATGTAATCAGTCTATGACAATCCTCTGGCTGTGTGTATGCGATCAGTCATGATCAGGAACTGGTTGTGTGTATGGTGCATAACTGGATCTTGTAGTCCATAAATGGCAGATTTGTAGTCCTTTAGTGATCTGCAGCCACTAGATCGCTGGTGATCATAACAATTTTCTAGTTATTTTTAAGGGGTTTTTAAATAAATTAGGGAATTACCCTTGGCAACAATATTTACCATTGACTCACTAGCCTCAATCAAGTTTGCTTTTTGGCCCTTCATAAGAAAATGTTTGGCCACCCCTGCTCTAAACCATCCCCATCTTCCTCTTTTCTCAGATGGGATGACGGGCCAAATCAAAGGTTGCCATGGGTCAACCCTGGCCTGCAGGCCCTAGTTTGAGCCTCTCTGTTCTAAAGAGATTGAAAAATGAAAATTCCTACTCTAATTTTAAATTATTACTTAAGCACAAAGATAATGTTTGGAAGAATTTTGTATTCCACTAGCCATATTAAGTCTTTTCTACTATGGATGTTAGTGGCTACCACTTTCCAACATTCTTCAAAGTATCTTCCTTTATGTTAGAACCACTTTAGAATGAGTAAATTGTAGGTTTTTAAGTTTTTCTTCAATCAGTTAATTTATTAACTTCTCTTAATTATTAAAAAATTAAAGTAACACTTTCTTTTAAGTCACTATTCACTACTGGCTTATTACCCGCCTATTATTAAGAAATTAACTATTTATTAGTAGCTATAAAGTATGATCTTATTCTACATCCCTCATTTTACCCCAGAAACTGCTGTATTAACAAGCAGCTAATTAACAGTTTGTTGTGCTAATATTCCTAGTTGATTGTTTGTTAATAGAGTTACACGTGACTTAAATAAAGTGTTACCAATAATAAACAAATCTAAATTCTAATGTTGATTCCTTGTTCTGATGTCTTTCTGTTGTTTTAGGGCAGTCAGGGTTTACCAGGTATTAGAGGAGATCCTGTGAGTATTCACTAATACACCGTATATACGACATACTGTAGACACAAACCAGTTCTTATTAAATGTTTTGCCTTGCGTTTTATAGGGAGAACCAGGTCTAATTGGCCCTCAGGGATCGAAGGGAGAGAAAGGTGAAAGGGTAAGAGCAATAATGCAATAAATCTATCACCGATCTCTTCCACTGTCTGATTTACCACTTGATTTCTATTGTTGGGTTCAGGAAATGATGGATTGTTATTATTTACTACAGGGTGAAGCTGGATCTGCTATTGGAGGAGGTTTACCAGGCCGTAAGGGAGAGCCAGGAATTCCAGGGATCCCTGTAAGAAATACAAGAAAATGACTCCCACCTGCCCAGTGATAAAAAGAAGAACATAGTTTGTCCTTTATGTCATTGCATATTAAATAGGTTACTTAACTTTCATACATTCTTTCTCTCTGTCTTTTTAGGGCACTCCTGGTCGTCAAGGAGTGAATGGGGCAAAGGGAGAGCCAGGTGCACGAGGTCTGCCTGGGCAGGACGGTCGACCAGGGTCACAAGGCACACCTGGGCTTTCTATTAAAGTTAGAATCTATTTCCTTCTCCAATAAAGAAGTCTCTAAATATGCTGAATGTATAGCCCTGTACCATGAATATCTTCTTTTTTCCAGTGTTGGTCAAAATGAATAGAACACTAGTATTTACACTAGCTTAAAAAGGGTTTAGTCATTTACTTCTAAATAAATAAAGTGCAAGTAGGAAATACTAGTTTACATTTCCAACAATTCATTATTTGTTATTAATTGTAATAATTCTACACAGAGCTCTATCCATCATCCAGTCCATCTGGGAAGACATGAAAAAACATAACAAACTGAGACAGACCACATCCAGAATATCTGTGGCAAGACACTTCCAGAAAATTGCCTGCAATACTATTGCCTGGCGCCACGTTGCGGACCTCTGTGCACAGCATTTATACTTGATGCGTTCGCCTATGAGATATTCTTTAAAACGACAGGGGTCGGTCAAAAGAAGCACACTGTAAAATCAGAAGGATAAACACAGAGGTAGAAATTTTCCAGAACTGTCATTTTATTAATTTCAGTCAAGTATTTCATTTAACCAATTATTTTTATAAATTATTTTAATGATTTTAAAGATTTTTATAACCGTTCAAGATTTTTGATGCAACTTTAATGCATCACTTGCTTTTGTTCATATCTTGGACAGTTCTGTTTTATTAAAATAATAATGACAACAGAACATGGTTTGGTCAACAAATATGTTTTTTATTATGACAAAAATAAAAGCAAAATAAGTACACTTACTAAAATTACTGACATTTTTTTAGATTCAGCCCACTACACATTTGACACATTACTGTCTAGTCCTCTACTTATATGCTAAAAAGGCATTAATGGCTAAACATTCCTGACCATTATCACCAGTAAAGCCTAAAAAACATGGCATCAGTATTTTGTAAACCGGTAGGTTCAAATATTGTTTTCCAGTTATCAATGAAATTATTTGTGAAATAAATTAGTGATCTAATTAGTGAATTAGATTTTATTTGTCAATTAAATTCTGTTGAGTAAATGAAATCAACATTTGTTGTATCACCATCTCTTGCATTTAAAGCAGCTTTTGCCCAAGGAAAAGTTTCCCCCCCAATTTCTGTTTAACGGAGAGAAGATCTTCTCTACACATTTCTTAACATAATAGTTTTAATAACTCATTTCTAATAACTGATTTCTTTTATCTTTGCCATGATGACAGTAAATAATAGTTTACTAGATATTTTTCAAGACAATTTTAAAGGCTTAACTGGGTTAATTAAGTTAATAAGTGTCTTTCCTGGTAAAATAAAGGTTATAATAATAATAATAATAATTAGGTTTCCTAGGCTGGATCAAAATATAGCTTAAAGGGGCTAATAATTTTGACCCTAAAATGATTTTTAAAAATTAAAAACTACTTTTATTCTTGCCAAAATAAAATAAATAATACTTTCTCCAGAAGAATAAATATTATCAAATATACTGTGAAAATATTCTTGCTCTGTTAAACATTATTTGGGAAATATTTAAAAAAGAAAAAAAATCAAGGGGGGCGAATAATTCTGACTTTAACTGTATATAAAACTCAAAAGTAATGTTTGTAAATTTAAACTGATATTTCCCACTGGCACATAACAGCAAAGATAAAAGTAAATTATCTAAAACCATTTTTAGCTTATGAAAATATTTCTGTTCTAATCATTTATTACATAATTTACAACATCTATGAATTTTTGAGTCTGAAAATCCATGTGATACTAGGGCTCACCCATCTTTCTTCAGATTCTGTTTGAGGTTAGAGGTCAAAATAAACATCTATTAATTGAACCAAATGCCAGTTGAAACACAAACATAATTGATTTTGTTTTACCTTGGTTATGATTGTATGTGGATGCACCACTGGCATTTTAATTTGAATCAATACTCCTCTGAAGTATTTAGAAATTCATTGTTTTCACCAGTTGAATTTTCAAATGTGCCTTCAGCCGATCTTGTACCTGTCTCTTTTTGTGTTTCATTTAATGTTCATGCAGGGTGACAAAGGCAGCCCTGGAGAAAGGGTGAGTACATACTAATAGTTCTTTAAAAGAGGCCAGGGAAGCCTTCTCAAATAAAGATCGACAAATAATTAAGAACACAACAATAAAACAGAATAAATATTGGGAAATAAACATCACACACTGCATAAATTATTTTTTTTTATATAAGCCAGATCATGGCGTTCAATTGGTTAATGTTAAATTAATGTTTTTTACTTTGATAAAAGTAAAGTATTTTAAATGATAATAATCAATTATATGCAGGTTTTTACATTAAGCTTGCTTAATATTCATTCATTCATTCATTCAATTATTTTCCTTCGGCTTAGTCCCTTTGTTCATCAGGGGTCGCCACAGTGGAATGCACCAGCCATGTTACTGTATATAATCATGCAGAAATGTTATTGTATGTATTACATATTGATAGTCCAAAATATATGATTTATCTTTTATAAATCCCAAAATCAATGGTTGGAAAATGTATTTCTTTTTTTTTTTTTTAAACACTGTCTTTACTGATTTTTAGGAGCTTTTAACATATACTACAAAAATCAAAACCAAGCATGCAAAAATAATAATAATATAAAACAGATATTAAATAAAATAAAAGATTCCAATAAAAATCTATATTTATGGATATACAAATAAATAAATGTATGCATGTACTGTACATACACATACAATATAAAGATACATCCTATAACAGCAATGGTATATCATTAGTAGGCGATACAAGTTATACAGAGAAAAGATTTGTATCAGCTTCCTTCAGAAATTCTACAAAGTGATTCCAAATTTTGAAAAAAGTTTCAGGTTTCCTCTTTACTATATACTTTAATTTTTCTAAAGTCAAACAATAAGACAATTCTTGCAGCTTATGTTGTATTTTTTAGTAAAAAATCTACATTTTAAATTTCCATTACATGGAAATGCTGTGAATTAAATACATTTTACGATGCATTTCCAAGAAATTTTAAACAATATTCAGTTTTTTTTTCTCTTGACGTAGAGAAGCTAGTAGTTTTTTTAAAGGGTTCAAATGGGGCAAATTAATCTGATGACAGCCAGAACTTTCTGAAGGCATACTACTATATGGGACATTTTCATGACTGTGGCTTTCTGTTTAATTCTGATTGAAAGGGTCTTCCTGGTGTGGGCAGTGGAGTTGCTGCTAAAGGAGATCCTGGTGAGCCCGTAAGTGTTTCTATTATTCATGGCAAAGTGGCAGTGTAAATAGATGTTGACGTGTATTTATGAGTTGCTGCTGTAAACTGCTTGTGTTCATTTCATTGTGTGTTTTTAAGGAATTGTTGCATACTCTGAAAAGTGTTTGTGTGTCTTTTAAGGGAAGTTCTGGACCACAAGGTCCCCAGGGCCCACGAGGAGTGACTGGACAAAAAGGAGCAAAAGGAGAACCTGTATGTTATTGTGTGCTATTTTATATTTCACATAAGATACTGTGACTGCGTGTTGTAAAATACAGTTCTCAACATAACTGAGTACACCCCATTTTGAAAAATTGTATCCATTTCTTAGTGAACATAAGCAATGTAGAGTATTTTGGTGTATTTAAACAAAACAGATTTATTAAACAGATAAATTTATTAAAATAATATTTTAGTCAACAAACATATTTGGAAATTGAAAGATAATAAAATAAAATCCAAGCAAAATATTGCAAAAATAAAATACAACCTACAAATTTTCAAATACTTTTTTAAAATTTGTATTTAATATTTTTCTATAACATAAATTTGGGTGTACTAGTTTTTGGACCTTTATTCTGAGTTAGTTTCAGTACTTCAGTACTGACTAATCTAATGTATATGCACAAATATAATATTGTATAGCTGTCTATTAAAATTATTAATTTAAAAGGTGTACTTATATATACTGAACACTGTATATGCTTTAATTATCTATCTTAACTTAAGCGGTGTGTGTGTATGAATGTGTTGCAGGCTGAAAGTGTTGAAGGTCAACCAGGACCCAAAGGAAACACTGGAGATCCTGGTGACCGGGTATGAAATGCTTTCACTAATATATCTCATGCTCACTCCATCGTTTGTTTTCATTCTACTTTCATTATGCGTTGTTTTTCAGGGTCCCCGCGGCCCTCCTGGTGAAAGCGGAACTAAGGTAAATAGAATTCAGTTAATTGTGGCTTGTGTCATCGAGGAGTGTGCAAAATAAGCTATAAGGAATAAGCTAATGATGTTTTGTTGTTTATTCAGGGAGACCGAGGACAAGCTGGAGCACCAGGTTCAGATGGAGCCAAGGTAAATATCCTTCTCTCAGAGTCCCTTGTGTTATTTAGCGCCCATTTATAGTGATAGTTCATCCAAAAATGAAATTTCTGCCGTCATTTACTCATCCCTGACTTTTTTTTCTTCTGACTTTTGTTCTGCGGGGCTCAAAATGAGATATTCTGAAAAATGTTGGAAACCTGTAACCATTGACTTCCATAGTGTTTATTTTTCCTACTATGGATGTCAGTGGTTACAAATTTCCAACATTCTTCAATATATATATATTTTTTTTTTCTGTTCATCATCTCTTTAAAGGTGTTCTAAGCCATAAACCCATCGTCTTCTAGTTCAAATGAAACAGGTAGATTTTGATCTAATTTTTTAATGAATTTGATGTTTTTTTAGGGAGACAGAGGCCCGTCAGGTCCAGCAGGAGACAAGGTGTGTCATTAACCTCTGTGAAAACATGTATATTCTTATTAGGGGGCTATTATGGGTAATGCTGTGCTTGTGTGTGTCGGTTTTTGTTTGTATGTTAGGGAGATAAAGGTTCAGCAGGCCCCTCTGGACCTCAAGGACTAAGGGTGAGTGGCTGCACGAGACATGATAAGTCACAAGCCATGTGAAAATGCATGAGTGTACATGCATGTTGTAAATTATTTATATGTGCCTTCAGGGTTTGCCAGGGAGCAATGGCCTTCCTGGAGAGAAAGTAAGCGAGGATGTCAGCTCCACAAACATCATTAATCTCAGTTATCTGTGACCAGTTATTATATCTTTATTCTTTTGAGTTTAAACCACATTTATATGTGCCTCTGTCTGCTGTAAGGGTGCTGAAGGTGCAAAAGGGGAACCAGGAAGCAGTGTAAGCTCACAATGTTCATGTTATTCTTAATTGATATGAAAATTTTATGCAGTTGTAGTGGCTCTCTTGACGTTGTTCGCTGTTTCTTCTTCTTTTTTTTTTTACAGGATCCTGGTTCATTTGGGAGAAAAGGAGAACGGGTATGACTTTTGAGAACAATGGCTGAGTCTGAGTCTGTCTATGTCAGATAACAGGCTTTCTATTTTATTCTTATGATAAGTCTTTTTTTTGTACTGACATTCACATGTGCGAATCCACAAAACTTTTTAATGCCAAGGAAAAAAAAATCCATTCAATACTCTTTCTTTTCTTCTTTTTTAGGGTGAAAGAGGCTTTCCAGGTCCTGCTGGAGCTAAAGGTGACAAAGGAGATGCTGCACAAAAAGGGGAAAGGGTGAGTTTTGTGATTGAATTGAAGTTTGTGATTGAATTGAATTGAAACCATCTTTTATGATGAGACAGTAAAGGCACTTAAATTCATTTATGATTGAGCATTTCTAAATTGTTCCATAGGGGGCTCCTGGAGCAGGAGAGCCTGGCCAACCTGGACCTAAAGGAGACCAGGGTGATCGGGTAAGCAAACAAGACAGAGAAAAGACTCTTTTGAGGCCTTGAGACAAAGAACCATATAAGTTTATAATTTTAAATTTTGAGTTATAGGATTTTTTATTCATTTGGATTGGGAACATCATTCATTTTATTAAAAAAATTTTCGGCTTAGTCCCTTTATTAATCATGGGTCACCACAGTGGAATGAACCTCCAACATATCCAGCACATTGTTACGCAGCAAATGCTCTTCCAGCCGAAACTTATCTCTGGGAAACATCCACACACACTCATTCACACAACATACACTACGGACAATTTAGCCTACCCAATTTACCTGTACTACATGTCTTTAGACTCTGGGGGAAACCGGAACACCCGGAGGAAACATGCAAACTCTACACAGAAACGGCAATTGACCCAGCCAAGGCTTGAACCAGCGACTTTCTGTGAGTCGATAGCACTACCTACTGCGCAACTGCGTCGCCCTGGGAACATTATATTATCTATTTTTTAATCAACTTGAAGATCGACAACAAAACCTTTTCAATTCTGAGGAAATAACATTTTCAGTGTCAGTATTATAAATGTAAAGTTATTGTGATTTATATTTCTCAAATGTGGAAGAACAGTATATGTCCAGTCAGTGTGGAATAATAGTAGAACTCCAATTCATCATATCACTTTAAACCACTAAAGTTCTGATCCCTTTATCTTAGTTTTAATACAGTAACAGAAACTTCAGGTTAATATTATTTTGTTATTGATAGCATGTTTATTATTATTATAATTATCATAATAATAATAATAATTATTATTATTATTAATATTATTATTATTATTGTTGTTGTTGTTATTGTTATTATTACAGTATGAACAATGTACAATACATAGTTAGACCATCTTACAGTACAGGCAATAGCAATCAATTATTAAAAATAAACAATAAATAAATACAACAATAAATACATGAAATGCTGACATCATAAATATTGTCGTTACTGGCACAGCACACCTGTGTATATACTACTTCAAACTGTTCTTGCACCATCTCACAATATAAATTAATTTATAAACAAATAAAATATGCAGACAATATGCATTGATACATCTTCATTATATATAGTATGTGGTTTATTTTGACAGGTTATCTGTTTTTGCGCTGTTTAGCGCTTCTCTGGCCATTTAGAGAGAGAGAGAGAGAGAGGGGGATCACATCACATATACAGTTCTTCCACTCACTTCTTGGTGGATCTTTCCATTTTTTTGTTCTCCTCTCTGATTTAAATATGGTTTCCAAGCATCCCTCAAAACCTTCCTTACTCTGTCCTTTGTTCATGTTGGCTCTCCTTTTTTTGCAGAGGATTTGGCTTTTAATGTCCAATGCGGACATGACAGCATGCGGCATCTCATTTCTTCTTTGTGGACATAAACATTTTTTTACATGTGACGCTATTTTTTTATTTGTACTTATATTTTGATCGTCACACGCACTTAATTAGCTTTTTTTCTCTTTAATAAGTCACTCTGGATAAAAGCATCTGCGAAATGAATTAGTCAAAAAATATCAATGTAGCTTTTGCTTGTTTGTCTATTGTGCATACCAACTGATGAATTACTAAAAGAAAATTGCAGATTGTACAATAACATCACAAACAGGGATTTTCAGACTCTAATACAACTAATGAAAAGTATGAAATAGATTGCACTTCTACATTCCTGCCATTCTCACAATAATTTTACCATAAATGAATTAATAGCTGTTGATTTATTTAAACAGGGTCCCGGTGGATTGTCTGGAAAACCTGGCGCAAAGGTAAAGTGAAACGATTTTTCTCACTCCAGAACACATTCATGCAAACAACTCTGCATTAGCCTGAATAAGTAGTCATGAATCGCACTCGTCTCTTTTTTCTGTCTGACTTTAGGGCAGTCAAGGTGATGCAGGGGAGAGAGGAGAAGCAGGCAGCCCTGGTTCACAAGGGCCTATGGGGCCCAGAGGGAAAGATGTGAGAGTTTGCACCTATTTATACATGAACACAGGGTCAAAATCTACAGCTGCTTTTAACAACTTTTCGTTTTAATCTGCAGCCAATGCTAAAAGTCATTTTTTTTCTTGAGGTTAAGTGGTCTAACTTACAGTATTGCATGTTCTGAAAGTTGCTGCTTTTTCTTCATTAGCTTTACAACTAATCTATCTCGATGAGGATGTTTTACACTACTAACAATTTCATATTTTCTTCTAACGCCTTTCTTTCAGAGGTAACAAGTAATCAAGGTAACAGGTGACTTCTTTTCTTTTTCTTCAGATGCAACTCTCTTTTTTTATTTTCTTAAACACTGCTATTTGCACTTGTGGCTTCTGAAATACAGAAATCTATTACTATGTATCAAAGGGAATCAGGTGAAGTAAAAAAGCTGTAGAAAAGTATTCTTATAGCATTACATAATATTTTCTGTAGGAGGTCTGATCTCTCCTTTTGTTTCTTTAGGGACTTAAAGGAGACAAGGGAGAGGATGGCATTGCAGTAAGTTTTTTGTTGTTGTTATCATTTCTCATAATTCATGTGCTTTTTATGTATTGTTGCTTTGTTTCTTGTTGCATAGGGAGAACCTGGGTTGCCGGGTAAACCAGGGGAGAGAGGTCTAAGAGTAAGTACACAGATTTGGTAATGTATGTGATGCTAAATTGTTGTTCCAAGTAGTTCGGCCACATCCTAACTGTGGTCTATTAATGTTTTAGGGACTGCCAGGTCAATCAGGTCAACCTGGGACAAAAGGAGACACAGGCGATCCAGGGGAAGATGGACGAAATGTAAGACATACTATATGGCTGACTGAATGTATTACATGGGTCAACGACTATGGTATCTGCGTCATATTAAAGAAAAAATTAAAAAGTTAGCATATTAATACAAAATGTAATTTGTCAGTCCTTATTCAGTGTAATAGATATATTTATGTAAAATCAAACAACATACTTAATTCTGTTTTTGTTAAAATATACAAAATATGCAATAATTTGCACAAAAATAATATAATCTGAGACCCAAAAATTAATTATTTTAATATACCATCACATTTTTCTTGTTCTAAATATGCCTGACAAACGAATTTGAAATTTTAGAGGGTGTTTTCTGTAAAACATAGAAAAAATCATAGCCATATTTTGCAAAACATAAAAAATAAAAGAACAAATATCAACAAGACACGTGTATTGGAAACAATACTTGCATTTATTTTTGTATTGCTTACTTTTTTGGATGCCTGATTTAAAAAATCTGCTCTTTGGCCTTTCTAATGTGAATAAAAAAATACAAGAAACCTGCAGAACATTAATATTATTAATGTTATTAGTTATTATTTATAACTAAAGATAATATATGGCTTGGTTTTCTCTAGTGTTTAAATACAAGCTAAATAAAACAACTGTTCGCTGCAAAGACTATTGGGTTAGTTATTTGTGTGGTCATGTGATCAGCGTTTTTGTTTTTTTTAATAGGGTACCCCAGGCACAATGGGACCAAGAGGCCCAAAGGGAGATCAGGTGAATAATCTAAAACCCGAATCACGAACGTTTTCATGTTTAGACCAACGTAAACACTGAAATAATCATTTGAATATCTTTATTATCGGTTATTATAGGGTATACAAGGTCCCCCAGGCCCTCCTGGAGATGTGGTATGTTTGTAAATCATTTCATTTCTTCAAGTTTTTTTATGCACATCCCTGTAATACAATTTAAATAACCTGAATTTGAAATTGTTCGTTATGTTAGACAACAGGAGAGAAACAGCTGAGGGGTGAAAAAGGAGAAAAGGTACAATGAAATGCTTATAGTGTTAAAACATCGGCTGTCATGCATATTCTGATTTTGTCATTATAATTATGAACCATAATTTATCACCAGGGAGAAGCAGGTGACCCAGGAGAGCACGGTGCTAAAGGCCTAAAGGGTGAAGCAGGAGCTCAAGGCACTGCAGGATCAAGCGTAAGTCAGCGTGGAGATCAGACAGTATGTGTGCTTCAGAGTAATAGGATTTATATCTGGAACTGTTTGTTTTTTAGGGTCCTGAGGGGCAGCGTGGGCTACCAGGAGCCAGAGTAAGAACCTCCTGTAGTTTAATATCTTTTAGCTATTTATGCATCGCTATTTATGAATCTTTTTTTTATGGCTGACTATGACTGTGTATAATATGACTAAATATAGTGATACATTTAAAAGGAGAGTTCAGCCAAAACATGAAAATTCCACATTCATTTACTCACCCTACACTTGGTTTAAAAGTGTGTGAGATTTACATTAACGGTGATATTTTGAAAGATGTTGGTAAGCCTATTAACCCACTAATGGAAGTCAATAGAGACCATCAACCTGTCTGGTAACAAGTATGCTTCAAAATAACTTCTTTAATGTTCTACAAAAGAAAGAAATTCTTAGGTGTTTGAAACATGAATTTTTAGGTGAACTCTTTCGTTAATCTCATTCAAACATACTGTATTGTTATTTAGGAAAGTGTAGTATAACGTTATATAACTGAAATCATACTAAATTACTGAATTATCTAATTCATAAACAACATAACTCAATTATTGGTTGTTTTTAATGGCAGTCGGTATATCTCCCTCTACTTTTTTTATTTCTTCTAGGGTGACCCAGGTGACAGGGGCAGTCCAGGAGAAAAGGTAAGAGAGCTGGTTTTCTCAGTTTGCTATCAGATGTCATGCTTCAAGCTTCTTTCATTTTCCAGAGTAAAGAAGTGTTTCACCCTCATGGCCATGAACACACCAAGGTTTTTTTTTTTTTTTTTTGAGAACGTTAATATGACCACAAGTCATGTATACAAAATATATTTGGTACAAAAGACATGTTTGAACTAAAAGATTTCTGACAGGAAGTGGTAATTATGGTTAAAGGTGGCTTAATGTTAAAACATCTGCATGTCTTAATGCAAAGACTGCAGGTTCAGTTTTATTCATGGGCTGTAATTATTTGGCACCTCAAGATTTGATTAAAGTTTAATTCAGGGAATCATGATACGATTACAAAACAATTTCCAATGCATCAATTTTTCAGCAATGCCTTTCGGCCGCAAATCTTTTTAAAGAAATCATGGAGTAGCTCTGACTGGTTTGCTTAATTAAAAAAAAAGAAGTGGAAGTTTATGGTTTGCTTAAAGGTTTGGTGTTGAACAGGCGTTTATGGGCTTTTGTTTCCACTACATAAATATAATTTTTTATGTGGCAAATCCTCACCGAACTTGTTTGTAATATTTTGCAGTTTACATATTTGGATTAACAATATAATTAAATTGTAATTATGATTGTTATTCATTATTATAATTTCTTCATTAAGGAATATATACTGTATTAAAAATGGATTTGTGAATTATTTTTCCCAGCCCATATTTCTAAGTTAATGTTAATCACTGCTGTGCAAAGCATTTCATATATCAAAAATTATTCTAATATGCTGTATTGGTTTTCAACATCATTTTACATGCACACACACATGCAATCACTGACCACTTTATTAGGTACACCTCATTAGTACCCCTTTTTCCTTCAGCACTGCCTTAAACCTTCGTGGCAGATTCAACAAGGTACTGGAAATTTTCCTTAGAGCTTTAGGACCATATTGACATGATAGCATCACACCGTTGCTGCAGATTTGTCGGCTGCACATCCTTGATGCGAATCTCCCCTTCCACCACATCCCAAAGGTGCTTTATTAGATTCAGATCTGGGGACAGTGGAGGCCATTTGAGTACAGTGAACTCATTGTCATGTTCAAGAAACCAGTCTGAGATGATTCACGCTTTATGACATGGTGCGTTATCCTGCTGAAGTACACTGTGGTCATAAAGGGATGGACATTGTCAGCAATAATCAGCAAGATCCTAATTTGTACCAATGGGCCCAAAATGTGCCAAGAAAATATCCTTCACTTTATTACACCATCACCAGCCGGAGCTGTTGATACAAGGCAGGATGGATCCATGCTTTCCTGGTGTTGATGCCGAATTCTAACCATACCATCTAAATGTTGCAGCAGAAATCAAGACTCATCTGACCAGGCAACTATTTTCCAGACTTCTATTGTCCAATTTTGGTGAGGCAGTGTGAATTGTTGCTTCAGTTTCCTGTTCTTAGCTGACAGGAGTAGCACCCGGTGTGGTCTTCTGCTGCTGTAGCCCATCCGCCTCAAGGTTGGACCTGCTGTGTGTTCAGTGATGCTCTTCTGCATACCTCAGCTTTAACTGTAAAGAGTTACTGTTGTCTTTATATTAGCTCAAATCAGTCTGGCCACACACCTCTGAAATTTGAAAATTTGTGTTAACAAGCTGTTGGACAGGTGTACCTAATAAAGTGGCCAGTGAGTATATATATATATACATATATATATATATATTTATATTTTTGAATGTCAAACTGTCATTCTTTTTTTTTTGAAAATGCATCTTAGCTTGATCAAAGTATTAAAAAATGGACACTTGTATTAAGTGGCAGTTAATTTTACGGATTTTTAGGAGAAAACAGTACGAATAATTAATTTGATTGAAAATAAGTCGTGATGTCTGATCAAATTCCCTTATTATAATTTCCTCGAGCAGGTAATTGAACACTTTGCGCATTTGTTCAAATTACTTTTGCAATAAAGCATCTATAACAGGGCTGCATGATTTTGGAAAAAAGTTACATTGCAAATTTTAAATTTTTTTAATGATGAATTTTTTTATATTTATAATGATGGATTAAGATGATTTTGCAGGTGAGTGAATCGGCATAAAATAAAATAAACAAATTACAAATATAGATAATTATAATAGAGCAAAGACTGACCATATTTAGTAACAGACAGAAACAAACAGAAAATAAAATAATTATATATACAAAAAAGTTGTATAGTCTTTATTGTATAATTAATGACATACAATTAATCTTTGTTAAAGCTAAAAACATAAAGCCCAAATGCTTTAAACTCACAAGCCTTAAAAACACACGCAACTGATAAGCTTTCATTTTATTATGGTTAAACTGAAATGACTCCAAATTCTCATGTGTACTGAACTGTTGTGCCTGGTCAACAATAATCCTGACGACATTCAGCAATGTGACTACTGCAGATTCGCACATTGCATTATCAATGCTAAAAAAATATATTGTGTAGACTCGAATCTACAAAATAAGCAGCTTCCTTAAATATTCCTTCAAAGGCAGGTGGAACGCCTCTGCAAAATAAAACCATTCTATTTTAGAGCGCATCAGTGACAGTATTTTGAAAGTAAGTGTCATACAGTGGATGACAGCTGAGAAATGGCTGAGTTTATAACACCGGCTGCGGTAATCAGTGTAAAGTATAAATATAACTGCTTAGTCATGAATCTCTCCATACCGCAGTGGCTGTGACACATTTCATTACGACAGGGTTTACCTCCCGGGTTTTAAATAGCAGGTCTCACTAGCACTGCAATTATTTGTTATTGGCTGTCGGCGAGGCTGTTTAATCTTTGTTTAACATTTGTGCTACAGAATTGAAACAAGGCTTTGTTGGTTTCCATCGAGAGGAAATGAAATCTCACTGACGTCTCGTTGCTTTTTGCTTTCTGTCAGAGAGACATATAGCCAATTAGTTTGCATCTGACTCTGACCCTCGTGTCTGACGTATACCAGTCTGTCTGTAATTTATCCGTCTGTGGGTTTTTAGACCAGCCTCATTGATTATTACATTGATAAAGATGATGCTTCTGCTTTTGGCATGCATTGGTACAGTGATGTGAGAATTGTTAGCGACGAAGATTGGATCTGTCAGTAAGCCATTTCTCATTATTATTTATTCAAGTTGGCGATGGCTGAATGCTGCTAAAAATTGAAATCGATTTTGACAGTTATGATGAGGGTTTTGGGCATATCTGCTGTATGTGTGTGTCACAGTGAATATTGATTTGTGCATATGTGTGCAGGGAGAACGAGGAGCGGCTGGTTTGGATGGACGCCCCGGTCAGGATGGGAAACCTGGGCCTCCTGGACCTCCTGGATTACGGGTCAGATCACTCCAATTCTTGCATTAACTACATAGTCAAATTATCCCTAATCAGTCTGCATCATTTTCTGAATCTTTTTGGTTTTGTAGGGTGACCCGGGAAAACAAGGGGATCCTGGAAGAGATGTGAGTGCTTCAGTTTGTTGCATCATCAATTTTGACCAAAAATCAGTCCGGGTTTCAATCAGAAATTTCAATTGTTATGCTATAAATAAACATTATTATAGATAAGAAACATTTTTATGGATAAATAAACGTTCAGTTGTGGTTGCACCATACTGTAATTTTGCAAACAGATCAAATTATTAGAATATAAGTAGACTGATTGTTTAGGTAATGTTTAGGGCAACACAGGCTCATTGTGAAAACGTATCCCATATACATTTCTGGAGAGCACGATTTATGTAGCCAGAGCTAAAGCTTAGATCGGGCCCAAAAAATGAAACCCGACCCTACCCGAGGCCGTGCACCTTCAAGCTGACCCAGTCCGACACATTAAAGGTTCAAGTCATCGTGGACTACAGATTTGTGTGTGTTGAGCTTCAGTTAAGACAACGTTAGCTCCTGTTAGCTTTAATTGTGGGGAAAACCTGATAATTTTGAGCTTTTGTCAGCTAATTTCATCTGCGGGGTTTTAACAATTTTTGGGGCGGGATCAAAATCGGTGACATATCGCAAATCTGCTAGTGGAGTGATGATGCATCGGTTTCTCATTATTATTCATAGCTGAGTTTTCTTGTCCTATGAGAAGACCCTACTTCTTAATTATTCATGAGAGCACGTGCTTTCTGAAGGCAAGGCAGACCTGCCAAACTGTGAGACCCAATGACTGGGTGAGACCGCGGCCGCGTACGTGTTTGTTGATCCATGGGGTTTTTTGCATGTTTTTTCCCATGATGCTGTCAGGGCCGATCCAGCAAAGCTGTTGGTTTGCAGCAAGCATTTTTGTCAGGATGACGCCACCGTCAGCATCAGTATTTTTTTCGCACTAGCGTCTGACCACTTACCTTGGTGTGGACGGCTTTTCCCCTTTTAGCAGTTTGCCCAGTAGCTTGCCATGTACGTTGGCGTACTTGAGACACGGAGAGGAGTTTACCACGGCGAAGTCTGGGAGTCTGGGGAAGAACAGTTTCAAAGAGGAGATAAAACAAAAACAAAAGGCAAAAAATACAATAAGCAAGTTAATAACAGGGTGAGAATGTGGTTAAATCTAAAGTCACGAATCACGAGTCACGAATGCTTTTCTGTTTCTGGATTGTTTTTTTAAACAATGTTGGTTGGGTTTAGCAAAGTGGGTGGGCAGGGAGATTGGTCAGTCAGTCGACAGTGGTCTCTAGTGGATTTACGCTGGAACGGTAGGCTAGGGTAGGCTCATGTTGTGCTAAGGTTTTTCTAAGGCAGAATAGGTTGACTAAGAATTAGATATAATTTTAAAGTTGCTTGTACTGTAGTGGAAGGGGAAACTATGTTGCATGACCATCTAAATAAGGTCTTAAGGGGATATTTCACTCTAAAATGAAAAATGTATCATCAATTACTCGATGTTGCAAATCTATTTATGCTTTTTTTCAATTGAATTTTCACAATAATACACACATAACAATACATATTTCGAAGATACATACAGGAAAAACTCAAAACAAAACAAGGGAGAAAAATGGATGAAAAAAGGAAATAAAACATGTCTTAAAAACATTGCTTATTTTCCAGATTATACCTTTTCACTATTCCTTTCTATATGATAGGGCAAAGGATAGGTTCTAAATAATACAAATATTGTCCAAACTTTGAAAAAAAATTTTTGTCCATAAGATGCTCGAGAGGAATTAACAAAAAAAACATCTTGTTCCAGCCTTTAGAAGATGGAGATTTATCATTAATCCAATTAAGTAAAATATTTTTCTGGCTTCAAATGTTGATATATTATGCAATTTCTTATTAGCAGATGAAAAAAGTGTCCATTATTTACAGTATACCCCAAAATCAATGAAACAGGGTCAAAATAACCTTAAAGATCTTTTTATTTCCCCCAGCACCAAAACTTTTGCTGTCTGTTACTTGACCACATACAATGTGTTAAAATACCTACTTCAGTTTTACATTTTAAACAAAGGTGAATTAGAAGGGTTAAAAAGATGTCGGTGGTTACAGGAGATATGGAGTCTTTGTATTATTTTATATAGATTTCTCTTGTACGTGTACAAACAGATTTGCTTAGCATTAGAACAAACATCAACCTATGTTTCCTCATCAATATCAGTATCTAACTCTTTTTCCCATTTGGTTTTATTATGAGAAGGGGGTTGAACATAGTGACCCATAAAAGCAACCCACAGACATTTTTCCTAATGATAAAAATAGTTATCTTATTCCTAACAAGAGTTGTGTTGTTAGTAATGTAATGTCTCAATGGGAAAAAAAATCCTGTTTGAAGAAGATATTTTACATTATTTGTTTTATATAGATACATAGCTACATGTTACCAACCTTCCTGAGAATCCCTTCTGAATCTCATAAATGTTTGGATCCACTTGAGAGTGTGTAAATGTACATTTTTATTTTTGGGTGAACAATTCCTTTAAGCCAGGATTAGACTGTGGGAATTTTTAAACTTGGTTGTAGATTAAGTACATAAGGAGAATCATCACAAAATTCTTCCCTCAAACCTCAAATATGCACACACTACATGCTTTGAAAATTGTGGCAGATCACATGCTACAAAATGTTATTAGATTATTATGCAAGAGTGAGCTGCACATGTGATCTTACAAATCAAATTGTCATTGATGATTTATCAAGCAAAATCTACAGCAGTTTGCAGCTTTTTACACACAAGAGGTATGCTCCAAACAGTAGGGCGTTCTGCCCAGTGCTTTTCTTTGATCTTACGTTTGTTGTACATTTTCCAAGTCTACAAGCTTTCTAGTGGACCAATACAGCAGCTTGTTTTGTGGTTGCAAATAGGCTATTGTATAAATACTGACATTATTATACAGTTATAATCATTCAGATTTAAAATCGTTGATATTAAACATCAAAACCGATCAACATAGGCTCAATCTGAAAACATAGCCCCGTATATATTTCCTGAATTTTGTAGGCATAAGTACGTATGGCTGCATTTCGTCTTTAAAACGAACGCTACAGGGCGGTATGGCGCCGTTCCTTTTCACACTTACGAGCTGACCGTTTACCTCCGTATGGACGGCTATCCTGCTGTTACCAGTTTGTCCGGCAGCTCGACATGTATGCTGGTGGACTTGAGACGCAGAGAGAAGTTGACTGCAAAGACGAGGTTACAGTTTGGCTAAGAACAGTTCCAGAAAGTGAGTAAAAGAAAAACAAAAGCCAAAAAATAAAATAAACAAGTAAATACCAGGGTGAGAATGTGGTAAAATCTGAAAATGTGGTAAACATTAGGCGAGGGCTTTACTTTTTCTGAAGTGCTTTTAAAAATTTTTAGTTGGATTTGGGGAAGTGGGTGGGCAGGTCAATCTGTGCTTTTGAAAACACTATTGGTTGGGTTCGGGGAAGGAAGAGGGTGGGTTAATCGATTGGTCAGTCATTTAGTTGACTTTGATGGATTAATACGAGATCAGCAGGCGTGAATGGCAGTCTTGAGAGAAATTTGAGATCTGAAAAAGCACACACATCGGCCTCTGGTGGATTTGCGAAAACAAAAACTGCAAAAAAAAAAAAAAAAAAACTTAGCACCTGGGACATATTTGGTGCTCTCCAGAAATGTATATATGGGTAAGTTTTTTGAATGAGCCTGAGTTGAAACTAATGAAGCTCCCAGAGATTTTTTTTTTTAATAAATCAGCCTAAAACTCTAGTAGTAGCAGATGAAAAGTAGATGATACTTTTAATACTCTAATTTCAGGTACTTGACACAGCTATAAATCTATTTGGCTAATTCATTTCTGTTTCCTAGGGATTGGCAGGATTAAGAGGCCCTCAGGGTCCCCCAGGGCCGCCTGGGCCCCCAGGAGCTGATGGCACACCTGTGAGTTATAACTTAGTTTGTGTTGTGAAAAATCAAACCCAACACAAATTCCTTTGCTGAGTCATAAGCATGTGCTTTATCATATCAAAACAATATTTTGCTTTATTTCAGGGTAAAGCAGGGGAGGACGGCAAATCAGGACTGCCTGGAAAGACTGTAAGTGAAGTTATAATTATTCATTCATTCAATCATGTTCTTTTTGGCTTAGTCCCTTTATTAATCCGGGGTCGCCACAACGGAATGAACCGCCAAATTATCCGGCACATGTTTTAAGCAGCGGATGCCCTTCCAGCTGCAACCCATCACTGGGAAACACCCATACACTTCCATTCACACACATACACTACGGACAATTTAGCCTACCCAATTTACCTATATCACATGTATTTTGAACTTGTGGGGGAAACCAGAACGCCCAGAGGAAACCCACGCAAACATGCAAACTCCACACAGCAACTGACTCAGCCGAGGCTTGAACCAGCGACCTTCTTGCTGTGAGGCGAGAGCACAAACCATTGCGCCACCGTGCTGTCCAGCTATAATTATATATTCTTTCAAAAGTATATTTACATCTACAGTACATGCTGGGTACATTTCTCTTGACATTTTCAACAACTCCATTGTAATATAAGTCGCATGCAGTGCTTTCCACACATAAACGCTTATATTAATGGCCGGCCATTTATATAAATTTTTTTTTACCAATATTATCATCCTATTTCACCTTTTTTGTATCCGCCAAAGATAACCAAACATCCTCGTTCAATTAACCAGTGGAAAATCTTCTCTCGCCCTGCACATTTCATACTGCTCATTGTGTGCGTGAACTGTAAACAACAGTTCCTCAGACAGTCTCACGCGCTCTAGAGACCCACAGAGATGTGACTTTTTTAGGCTTGAAAATGCATTCAGCAACTTCAACCAATGATTCTAAATCTCCTAAAATGTCCGGGAGTCGATTTTGGCTTTGGCTTTCTAAAGTTGTTGCGTTTTTGCATTACTTTTTTATTTAAGACTACTTTCCGCTTGGCTTCACAGCTGCCAGCGTGTACACAGCTGCGAGACCGAGAGAAAAAGTAAATAATAGATTCTTTAATCTAAACGACTCAAAAAACTTTACTAAATACTCGGACAAATACATATTAATACAAATATATGTACACCATTATAAATGAGCAATCGACTCATTTGCCTTAAATAAACAATCCACACTTTTTATTTTAGGTATTAATAATTGTTATTAAATATCCATTTTAGAGATATCGTCTGTTTTTATTCATTTTTCCTGTAATTTATTTCTCATTTGCCGTATATAATATTAATTTGATGATGTTAATACATTACATATTTTATACATATCTAATAGGCTTTGGCAATACTGTATTAATGTCATGCCAATAAAGCAACCTGAACTTGAGAGAGAGAATGCAGCTGTGTGCACATGGCTCCTAAATAGCATCATTTTTTTATTTTTTTCAACAGCCATTTCAAATAAACTGTATAACAGTGTCATAATAAATACCAGTATTGTTAAAAATCACATTATTTTTGTTTCACGTGTAGTTAACCATTTATGTGCCATGAGTAAAAGATGTGTTTCAATACGGCTACCACTGCAAGTATATTTCAAACCTGTGGGAAGCACTGCACATGTATGGATTTCCAATCAATTTTTTTTCTCAGATCAGCTCCATCTAGAATGCAGACACTCATTCTAGTTTAGTAGCCACACCAGAGCCCTTGTTCTCCATAAAAGAGACGATTAAACCATCCTGCTGATTATAAATCACCCTCTTAGCAGCCGTTCAGTGGGAGGCAACGCAGCCTAATAAACGCTTTATAGTTCAAATATGTGAGGAGTTTCAGTCAGCCATGTACTAATGTTCGGTTAACCTGACTCAGATAGATTACACCGCTGGCGCCGAGCTTACGCAAATCCCGCTCGTCCTGCAGTTTCTACTGATTTACTGATCACAGCCCCGAACCAGCTGTGGTAATTGCAGGAGCTATATCGGGCTGGATGGCACCCGTCATATATCTGTAATATAAGGCTGCGCGTCGCATGAAGCGTTTAGAAGAGAAATTACTGCTTGAATGAGCCACACAAAATTACAAGAGTTCTCATACCAAAACAGGAAGAGCTGATTACAGGAAGTCTTGATTACAGAAATTATGAAATCGCGCCTTGCACTCCTCCAGATGTCTGTGTTTAGCACCTCGTTTTCTATCGAACTTTTTTTCAGGGCGAAGATGGCGTGCCAGGAGAGGATGGTCGAAAGGTAATAAAACACCTATTGTTGAGCACTCGTGTTTGATTAGATTGTCATTTTTGATAATTAGCGTCTGACAAATCCTGCATTTACAGGGAGATAAAGGAGAGCAGGGGCCTGCTGGAAGAGACGTGAGTTTTTCAAACATATCTTCCTGATCATTCTGTTCTCACACTCTTATTCTGCTTTCACAACATAAGACAAGTCCATCACAGCTTATCAGAAGCAGCACTGAATAACATTTCCAAGTGTACATTTTAGACCGTCTCTGAGAGATATGTTATTTGACCAATTTGTGGATTTCATTTGCTATGTTGCATCAAAGGTAAGCATATAACAGGTTTGTAAAAGGCTGCTGTCCTTGACCCCTACAGTAAGTGCTGCCTAATAGTGTTTCATTTTGTACTCTATGTCTGTACCCGCTGTTTTCTTCCAGCAAATTGTGGCCACATTTTACTCTAAATGTACTCAGATTTGGTTGTTTTCTGTTATTCAGTCCATGTCATTATGTCTAGCTGCCCTTTTTGCTATTTGTCTGCCTCACACAGCTAATTTTCCCATCAGCACAAATCAGATTTGTTTTTAAATGGATGTTTTCAATCAGAAACACGCACACACACACATACACATTCTAAATGTGTGGATGCTCTTCTTCCTGTGCTTGATGCTGAGTGCAGTCAGTAATTATGAGTCAGCAGCCTTATGGGAGAAACTCTTCACTGATGAGTTTATTAGATGTGCAAATTTATGCCCATTAATTAAAGAATTAATTTGTATCATGGTTATTTCTCTCATCTTCTTCTCTCTCTTTCTCGCTCTTTTCTCAGGGTCGAGATGGGATAAAAGGTGATAGGGGCATTGCAGGACCTAGTGGCCCACAAGGTCCTGTTGGACCCCCTGGAGTCCCTGGAAATGTTGGACCACCAGGATCTGTGCGTTTGTGCATGTGTTTGAATATAAATAGACTACTCTGCTCCTCTATTAATCCCACAAGAGTTCTGAAGGATGCTACATTTATGCAGAGAGCTGTATATCTCTATCTTGCTCTGCTTTTTACCAGGTGGTCTATGTTAAAGGGGAGCCGGCAACACCGGGACCTCCAGGGCCTCAGGGCCCTCCAGGAACCCCTGTAAGTAACATCTACCAATGCTGGATCTTTAGTTCATTTCAGTTAGAGACTATGATCATACACCAGGCGCAATAAGGTGCAAGACATGTTTGGCACGATTTGTTGCTATTTTCAGACCAGTGCAACCCTAATTTTCACATTTTGCGACTCACTGTTTTAATAGCATATACTTCTGCGGCAATTTGTGGACTCATGGGTGTTCCGGTCTAAAAAGCAGGTGTATTAAGGTGCATTGTTGGTGCTTTGCTATTTTGAGGACCTAAAATAGACTACGTCATTAACCATCTAAAAGTCTAAAGTCCAGCGCAGAGGCATTAGTTATGCGCCTATGCAGGTCCAAGCACTTACACATTGCTTAATACACACAGGATGTACAGCAATACACAAATATCTTTACATATGAAAAAAAGTAATAGATTAAAGTGTTACAAAATTATTATTTTCTACATAAACATAAAAACCACTGCCTCCATGCCTTCATGTCGGAGGGCGTTTTTCAGTTTATTCATGACAATTTGCAATTGTATAATGTTATTATTATTTTTAGTTTTATTTATTAAAAACAAGTTAAAATTTGTCCTCCTGTCAAGGTTTGGAGACCTATGCATCACCACATAGGGGATAAGAATAGGACATGTGTTTGGATATAACTCAGTTTTTTGACCACACTTCATTATTATTGTCCCTTATTCATTTGCTGGAAATTAGAACAGAATTTAGAAATAGTTTTGAAACAAATCTTTGCACTTAACAAATGAAATTAAATATGTAGGCTAATGGATGTCTTCAGTGGAGTGCATACAACACAGTTTCCTTATTCATTTAAACTAAAGGAGTAAAGTAAAGAGTAAATGCAAAGAGAAAGTAAAGAGGTCGAATGGAGGAGGCTCATTCTTTATTCTCGCGCTGCAGATGGTCTATTGGTCGTTTTCTCGCTAGTGAAGTAATCAGTTTTTCCACATACAAAGTCGCCATGTAAATAGCAAATTTGCCATGGTGCGACGCAACTGACTCTTAAAGGTAATAGGAGATGAGACTATTTGGTTTAATGCATGTTATTCTCAAAACACACCCAGAACTCATTAAGAGAAAAGGCACTACCCTGTTAGGCCATGTGCCACAATTCAGAGCATATTTTCCAACCCGGGCTCATTGTGGGAACGTAGCCCCGCGGACGTTTCTGCGGACCGCAATTTATGTCCCGGGAGGTACGTATTCGAGCGTTTTTTTGTTTTCGCAGGTCCGCGAGAGGCCCGCGCCGTTCTCGCGCGAATAGCCGCCGGATTGAAAAAAAAAAAAAAAGCAAAAGTCCCTGTCTTCGATTTCGACCGCGTTTTCAGATCCCGCCGCATTCTCGCCCTTATTTTCCGGATTCCGTTTTTCGTCTTACCTGATTTCCGGAACCCGCCGTTCCCCGGACTCGATCCCGGTCGTCGTCCACTGCGGCCGGCTCCGGCTCCGGCTCCGGCTCGTCCTCCTCCTCCGGGGCCTCCGCTCCGCCAACGCAACGCTGTGAGCTAGGCGGACAAACTGATTGCGTCGGGAAAGCCCTCCACTTGGAGGCGAGCCGTCGGCCGGCGAGCGCGAAGAGGAGGGGCGGAGCGGCGCCACACCGCCCCGCAGCATTCACTCGAAAAAAACCAAACGCGGCCTTTACGTACCTCCGGCCACGTAAATCGCGGTCTCCAGAAACGTCCGCGGGGCTACGTTTCCAGAATGAGCTTGGGTTGATATTTTCTATCCTTAAAATAGCAAAAGTGAACACATTCTTAATGCTTTTGCGCCATTCGCTTTAGACTTTGCGCCTAGATCATTAAAATAGAGCCATATGTCTTTTTGCCATATATTATTTAGTTTTTAAAAAAAGCATCACTTTATTTAAATGGAAAACTACAAAATAAATGCAGTATATTGTATTTGATTGTGTTTTTTCAATTAGGGAATACCTGGAGTTCCAGGAGCTGGTGGAGCAAGAGTAAGTTTATCTTGTGTGTGCAAATCAGTTTGTGCTTTTTATATATCATGACGCAAGTTGTCATAATGTGATGATTGTAGGGTGAGCGAGGTCTGCCAGGCTTGAAAGGAGATGTGGTGAGTTTATTTTTTACGTGTATTTAAGTGCTCAGGGCTCTTAGAGCAGACTATAATAATTGAACTCTTTTGATTGCCAGGGTGATCCAGGAGAGGATGGCAAACCAGGAACTTCAGCGGTTAGCAAAATGCTCAAACATGCAGAATAGCACATGCATTGACTGGCAGGATGACTAATGTTGTTTTTCCCATGTTTTGTTACAGGATGTGAAAAGAGCTCTGTCAGATTTTGGCATTGAGGTACTGAAAAGTTTATCAAGATTGACATAGTTTGTTTGCATATATACACAAGTCTCTCTCCTATACTTCAATTTGATTTTTGATTTTACTGTAGGTCAGAGAACTGAAACAATTAGTTGATGAAAAAAGCGTTCTGATGTCAAGGATGAGTGAACTGTCGGGAAAAAAGGGCGAAAAAGGAGAAGTGGGACCTAGAGGCCCTTCAGGAGCAGATGTGAGTTTTATGTTCTTGTGTGATTGAGTGGTGTCTGGTATTCAGTAGCTGGATGAGTGCTGTGTTACAGGGCTTTTTGCAATGAAAATAATGCCACAAAGCCATTGGTGCTGTCCATGGTGCTGAATCAACCAACAACTTACAGTTTTTTTCCCCAATGAATTATTGTCATTTAAATGTCTTATTTTTAAACACCATACTTGTTTTTCAATTATGTATTTGCTTTACAGGGTGCACGGGGTCTTCCAGGTGAGCGAGGTATGAAAGGAGAGCAGGGTGAGAAAGGACCTGCTGGTCCACAAGGTCCTACAGGCAGGGCAATTGGAGAGAGGGGTCCTGAGGGTCCGCCAGGACAAGCAGGTGAACCTGGAAAGCCTGGAATACCAGGAGTACCTGGAAGAGCCGGTGAACTTGGAGAAGCTGGCAGACCTGGGGAGAAGGTAACAAATAAAAATGCATTAGGATTTTGTCACTGTATCTTTTTTTATACATGTTTTTGAAGATAAATAGCTGATTGAAAAAATCATGATATGAAGATAATATAGAAATGAGATTATTGATTGTCTTTGTTGCAGGGAGATAAAGGGGAGAGAGGTGACAAAGGACCAGCTGTAAGTATCATTGCTGTCATTCATGCAAAGCGAATACATGTGAATGAAAGTAATCTAGCCTAATGAAGAAATAAACGTAACTGTTTTTAATTTTCATGTTTTAAGGGTCCAGCAGGATTACCCGGCTTAGGGGGGCCTCCAGGGCCAAAGGTATTTCACATTGTAATTTTTGTACACAATAGTATACAATTTGTAGTTTTCAATTTTGTTTATTAAAAATGAGTAAGTATGAGAGTAGGGAAGAAAGCCTTGAGAATATGCATGCATGCTCAATTAACGTAAGACATCATTTAATTCAATTTAAAACCCTGCATGGATTATACTTATCTGAGGAGAAACTGCATAAGATTTTTCCTCAGGTATCTCCACTCTGTAACAGGTGTAAAACAGCAGAAGGATCCCTAACCTACTTGATATGGTTGTGTCCTAAATTACAAGAATTTTGGGAAAATATATTTATATGTTTTTCTGAAGCCTTTCAAAAACATCTCTAGCCATGTCAATTTATAGCTGTTTTTGAAGTTACTTAGAGATGTTTAATAAATATGAAAGACAAGCTATGCTGTTTGCTATTGTCATTGCCAAAAGGGTCATTTTGGGAATGTGGAAAAAATTGAATATGTACCTAAATTTGGTATGTAAGTTAGAGATCTCGTAAACGTGCTTGCTTTGGAGAGGTTGAGATATATCAATAATGATAAATTAAAGATATTTGACAAAACATGGGGACAGATATTTAAACACCTTAATGCATTGGAAGAAATGCAAGCATAACCAATGACCCCTGTCAATAACATAGTAATTAAAGATTGAGTGAAATTGATGTTTACTATTCATAATCTATAATGTTCTTAATAGTGTGCCCAAGGATAATGCATTTCTTGTGGTATTATAGGAACAATTTTACTTCATAATTACTTGGATTTATACATTACATGACCAGCTAAATTATATTTTGCTTTCATGTCCATTTGTCCATCTGTGTTCTGTTGTTTAGTTGTTCTGTCACAGTTTAGTGTTTTTATATATTGTATTATTATTGTATTGTATTGTTTTTCTTCTATATTGTGTTGTAGTTTTATAAAATGCAAAAAGCTCAAAAATAAACTTTAAAAAAAAAGAAAATTAGTAAGTATGCTTTTGAAATTTTCCCCCCAAGGGAGATTCTGCTTCCGTTCAGAGTGGTTTGCCTGGTCCAAGGGGTCTGCCAGGCCCTGCAGGTGTCCGAGGAGAGCCAGGTGCAGTAGGACCTCAAGGATCTCCTGGAGAGCGGGTGAGGCTGGAGTTTCTGAAACATTTATATGTATAGCAGCATGTTATCTAGGTGCTTGACCTTAGTTGACAGTCTGATTTGTGATATGCTCCCCTCTCAGGGCTACACAGGTGCTCGTGGGGAGAAAGGAGACAAAGGAGCAAGCGGAGAAAGAGGAAAAGATGGCTCCCCAGTGAGTATACCCTTAACTGACAAAAGAACTTAGTCTCTGTTATTTAATTTGCAATCACACTGTTGTTTTCTAATCTTAGGGAAGTCAAGGAGAGTCAGGAAAACCAGGACAAGATGGGAAGCCGGTGAGAAACAAATTCCTTTTAGCTATTATCTTCCTGTTTTAGTTTACATTTTTAAAATTACTTTATATCTAATTAACACTGTATTTGATGTTGTTCTGAGATATCTGCCAAGGTAAGCATCAAAAAGCATTATTATTTTTTTCTTTTTCCACACCATTTGTAGATAATTTGACTTGTCGACTTGTGGAAAAAGCTTTTGTTATTTTTATAATTATTAAAGTGCAAGGATGATATTTGGCTGATGCACAATGACACTAAAGGAAGGACACTACACTGCAATTTTTAGGTAGTATATTTAACTACCTTGGAGTTAAAATTAACACCCCCTTAGAGTTTATATGGGAACCACTATAAAAGTAATAAAATAACACTTTTAATAGAGTTAACTGAGAGCAGGTAAATTAGCAAACTCTTATAGTGTAAAATATCTGTTAAATTTACGGAAAAATACCTAAATTTTTCCGTAGAAAATACGTAGGTTTTATAGAACTGTTTAAATTTACGGAAAATAACCATATTTCATGAAGTGATACAATGTTCAGTTCACAAAATCATAGTTTAGTGCACAAAAATGTAAAGTCATTAGATGCATTAATGTGTTCATGTGTGATTGCAATTAACAAACAGATTTTGACTGCATTAGTAACTACACAGTTACATTTAAACAAAAGAAGATGCAGCACAACTTCACATACGCTCAGTTCATCTTGGACTTGAACACAGACGCTACTATCCTACACAATGGTGACACAAAAAACGTTTTATTTTCTTGATTTTAAGGAAAATACCAGCAGCTGTGGTTACCAGTAATCTACTGTTTTTAACATTTTACCTTCATAAATTCAATCTACAGAATATTTCTGTTTAAATAAATTCCACAGTCTGTATTTTTTACTGAACACATAACCGTGAACCAGCATATCACAGTATTTTGAATTGCTTTTTTAACTTAGGCCAGTAAGTAACCACCAAATTAACTGATTAGAACACCCTATTAACCATCCCCATCATAGCACGTGCACAGGAGCATCATTTGCACAGGCATTTCCACTTACAGATGGTGCTTGATGTGTTTCTATGATTTAACAGCCTTGTTTTTATGTAAGGTAAGTTTAAGGTTCAAGTTTAGGTAAGATGACCAGAGAATGGTGAGTTCTGCAATTCGTCTGCTCTTATTTAAGGGTCCGGTGGTTATTTTGTGGTTAGTTTGCTTTTAGTAGCCATACAGTGTGAACACGTTCTACCACTTATTGATTGGAAAAAAGGAAAAGAGAGTTAGTGGGGAAGAGGAGAGCTTCAGCTCTCACTCACACCTTTATTTATTCTCCTCTGGAGCAGGGTTTGAAGGGACCGGCCGGTCCGCCAGGCCTATCTGTGAGTAACAGCATCCCAACGTGGCAGCCTCTCTTGGGCTTGCCTTTGTAGGAAAATCCTGGGGATTTGCTGCGAGTACTAGGCCTTGCTGTGAGCACTAGCTGACTTTCTTTGCCTGAGGCTACATAGATGAACCACACAGAAGTAACAAATGCAGCACTGCTTCTATCCGCTAACCACTCTGTCTCCTCTCTTCCTCCACCACTCCTTTTCATAATCCCACTTTCTTCATTTTCTGATTCCACTCCACTCGACATTTGGACCATCACACCTCTGCTCTCTCTACACTTCCTGTCCCTCCATTTTTTCCTTCCCCTCTCTTTAGGGCTTGCCTGGGTTCCCAGGAGTGCTGGGCAGACCGGTAGGTTCTCTGTGGCTGAGATAGGCTGCTTTGCTTATAATGGGAAGGGGGGCGTCCTTGTCTGTGTAGTTTGTTTGTGTGTGCTTCTTTGTGTTGTACTTGTGTGAGTGGAAATTTACATTGTCTAATATACATGTTTAATGTGTGTCTTTGAACAGTGTGAATGTTTGTGTTTTTATTTACTACCATTCAAAAGTTTGTAAGATTTTTTTAAAGCATTATTGGGATTTAACTAGTAAGTTTACTTCATAAGAACTCAAATCACATTTTCAAAAATGACAGTTTAACTATCACACAAATAAATGACATTTCAAAACGTATTATATATAAAGTAGCAATTTTATATTGCAATGGTTATAAATAATATTACAGTTTTTATTGTTGAACATTAATTAAATATTACTTAACAAATTAAACATTGCCTTGGTTTTAACCTTAAAGAGACCTTTGAAAAATCTTATGCTCTTAAACTTTTGAAAAGTAATTTATGGCCATATACACACTGCAAGTTTAAGCCCTGGAGAACCAGGACATACACACATACACTACGGACAATTTAGTCTACCCAAATCACCTATAGCTCATGTCTTTGGACTTTGGAGGAAAACGAAGCACCCGGAGAAAACCCACATGAACACGGGAGAACATACAAACTCCACACAGAAATGCCAAGTGATCCAGCCAGGGTTCGAACCAGCTACCTACTTGTGATACTCACTGTGTCACCATGCCACCCTAAATACAGGAGATAATACCCTAAATTAATGTGAGCAATCCAGTTTCTGGAGTTAATAATGTGCTTGCTTTATGAAAGTCACTGTGTTTTTATGTGTGGCTTTTGTATCCTTAACACTAGTTGTTCATTTTTGAGGGGAGTTTGTTTGGTTGTTAATTCAGTAAATTTCTAAATTATGTATACAGAATAGGGTTAAGCACAAAAAATTACTTAAAAGGCACAACCAAATGTTTGCAGTGTGTATATGGCTGATGTGTGTCCTGTGTTTGTGCAGTCAAAAGTAGGCATGGGACGGTATATGATTCCGACGGTATGATAACCTTGGATAAAAATATCACGGTTTCACAGTATTGTGATTACTCTTCTAAAATATATTCGTTTTAAATGTCTAGGTGAAAAACATATATTTTTTAAACAATATTGTTTTTTTGAGAAACATTTTAAATATTTAAAACAGTAAACATATCAGGATAAACTATTTAAATGACTTCATTGACTTCTGCTGTCTTCATTAGTTTCAAAAACACTGATTTCTTTACAATTTAAAACAGCATCTTTGGATATCTCTTTTTTTGCTGGAGATACTGCTGTCCTGAAAAAAAAAAAATATATAACATATACTGTAGGAGCAGAAAATATAGGGTAGAAAACGGTTATCGTCTCATGCCTAGTCTAAAGAATATAGTACAGTATGTCTGTCCATTTAGAGCTTGTGTGTGCTGTTTATGTGTGCATGGGTGTATATATGTGTGTGTGTCTGTGTGTGTGTGTGTGTGTGTGAGTGTGTTCTCTATATTTGTATCAGCACCTTGTTCATATTAAATATGTATTCTGCACAGGGGAATCCAGGAGAACCAGGAATAAGAGGACCAACTGTATGTATATATGCACATTCATGTACAAAAGCAAATTAAATATAGTATTTCTAACCTTTGCTTCGATTTTTCAGGGTCCGATGGGTGGAAATGGACCCCCGGGGCCTCCTGGCGTGAAGGTTAATGCTGCATAATTTGATCTGATTGTCGTGAACTTTGTAATTATAAATAACAACGCATGTATATGTGCACATTTTCTTGTTTAGGGTGACCATGGAGAACCAGGCATTGGAGTTCAAGTAAGTTTTCCAACTGAGTAGCGATAGAATGCTTTCCTTCAGGCGGTTTGATACAAAGCAATGTGTTTTCGGAGTTACATAACTAGAGTTTACTCACTCTTCAATCTTTTCTCTTCATTTTTCAAGGGCCCTCCTGGACCTCAGGGCAACAGAGGTTTACCTGGACCTGCAGGCACTCCAGGAGCCATAGTAAGATCAAAACGCAATATTGGACTCATTCCAACAGCTCAGATGCTTTTGACCTCCGTCTCTCCGTAGAGGTCATTAGACAGTATCTGCAGCTTCAGCTTAGAGCCTCTTCACTCGCTCAGTTCATCTGTCTGTGTTTTATTTATCCTTGGTGCTTGTAGTGTTTAGTTTGCCCTTGTTCAGAAAGCAAAATTACAGTGTTTTTATTCCTCAAGTCCAGAAGGCCTGTTTCAGCAGATAGCACATAAATATTAGTATACCGTTGTTGTTCCGGTGGGTTTAACGTAGACATATTGTTTTCATAGATACTGATGATTTATATTTGTCTGGGTAGGCATGAATTGTAGCGTTTTTTAATGTTTGCAGGGACCACAAGGACCTCAAGGGCTTCCAGGACAAGTGGTGAGTAAATAAACATACCAGACAAGCTAATGTATTACAGAGAATTTGCGAAATGACAATTTTACCTCTTCAAGTAATTGGCATAATGGTGAAAGTGAGGCAAAGCTTGATTGCGGGTCCATGCAACAAATGACAAGTGTCCGCTGTGGGAGAGCACTTGACTTTAGATTTGAACAACAATATAGCCGTTCAGTCACTAATGCTTCTCTGAGGTTGAACTCACAGTTCACTCTCAAACGAATACATTTGCTCTCGGTCAAGCAGTTTCAGGCTCAATCCAGTTATGTGATTGTGGTGTATATATTGCATGGATATGTGTTTTATTTTGAGGTGGTTGGCAATACTCAGACTTATTTTTATTTAAAAAATGTTCTGCCTACATAGACTTTTGAAAAACAGGGCATTCCATAGACGTCTGTAGGGATGTTCGCAGGGTCTTAAAAAATGTATTAAAAGTTGATAAATCAATTATGAGAAAATTAAGGCCCTTAAAAGGTATTGAAAAGTCTTTATTTTACGAGGTATTTTTTGTTCAAGCGTTGTCCAAAACTTTTAACTCCAAAATATGTATATTTATTTTCCTCCTAATATTAACAACGGCATGCTCGATCCACGTAATTGGTTCGGGCCAGGGCGCGTCAGGCTAAGCTCATCTGTCTGGGTGATGTCACGTAATTTGCGAAAGACTCGGAAAGGTGATGTGACGCACTCAACATGTAGCAAAACCATAGAGCAAAACAGGCGGAAAATGTATGTTTGCGTACTCCTGGTAAACAGTGGCAATGTTTAAACAGTGGCTGAAGCCTGTCACTGAAAACAACCACGTAATTTATTCTTTCAAGCTTTGTGTCTTCTGATCTTATCTGAGTTCTGTTACATGGTTGTGCTTCATTGATTTATTTAACTAAAACTTTTTATTAACAACTGTTTATAAAGTTAAATGTTTTACTTATACTGAGTAGAACTTGAAGTGGTGATGAGGTCTTAAAATATTCTGATAAGGTCTTTAAAAAGGTTTTGAAATTATCTTTAGGATTGCTGCATATACCTTCTAACCAATTCCCTAAACAATGAAAGTTTCAAGGTATTCTGTTTATTTATATGCAGGTTTTATGCATTAAAGGGATTGGGTAACACAAAAATCTAAATTTACTGACTATTTACTAGGGGTGTGAACCTACACTACACTGAACACCTCTCACTGTTCGGTTCAGTTTACGATTATCATGTCATCAATTCGGTTCAATTCGATATCTTGGTGCATTGACAATGATTTCCACATACATTTATCATTTTTTCTACACAACAAGATTCTTGAACTAAAATTTTCAAACATATTTATATTTATACTATAGTATTTGTAATCCAATTTTGTCCTTTAACACAAGCACTCAGAAATATAATCTGTACCTTTAATTTTATCTGCTCAAAGGAAACCTTTTTGAATGTTTCAAGCAAAACTCAAATAAAATCACAGAAGACAACATGAGCATTTATAGTAAATGAACTAATGTAAATATTATTCAGCTTGCTTTTTGAGCATTGTTGAGCATTTAATCAGCGCTTAACAGAAAAGGCTGCGATTGGCTCTAAAACTGACAATACTGTTGCCCGATGAGTGAGGTGGACATTGAAGAATGTGCGTTAACAGTCTATATGCACGTAATAATCACAGCTGATCTGTAACAAACATCGTGGAGAAAACTCAATCTACAGACACACTCGTGTCAGGATCCACAAGTATCACTTTAGTCCAGCAAACTTGCATTCGCTTAATAGTGCACAGTTGTCTGCTTTTTAGGTAGTTGGAGCATTTTAATTACTCGCCCTCGCCTTGTTCGAATAGTATTCTACTGTGACATAGCGCTTCTGAGATCAAGGACGTCAGTATGTTAAAACCGGTGATAATCAATGAATGAACTGATACTGAATTGTCCACATCTGCATCACGGTGCACTAAAGAAACAATTAATTTTGACACCCCTACTTTTTACCAAGAAGATGGATTAAAAGAAGCTATAAACCTGTACCCACTGACTTCCATACTATAAAACAGATAAGAAATAAGTCAGTGGTTTCCAGCTACTTTCAGTATCTTCTTGTGTGTTCAATGGAAGAAAGAAAGTCTAACAGGTTTGGATCAAGTAAATAGTGAGTAAATAATGACAGAACTTCCAGTTTTGGGTGAACTATCCCTTTAACACAGACAAAAATCTATTTTATACACTGCATTTTATTGAATTAATTTGAATAGTTTGTTGTTTGTGACTGGTAATAATGAATTTGTTTGCTTATGTAATGTGACTGAGGCCTGGCACTTGTTACAGTAATGAGGTTATCTCTTTAACATGATTTGATAAACAGGGAGAGGGGGGCAAGCCTGGGGTCCCAGGAAGAGACGGTGCTCCGGGTAAAGATGGCCTGCCAGGCTTAAATGGTAAACAGGTGAGTGCTTAGATGCCCTTGATGTTTACAAAGAGATACGTGCATTCATTTAATAATCCTCTACAACTGTTTTTCGTGTTTTTTCTCTCCTTTCTTATCTTCCCTACTTAACCACTCTTTCTCTGTTGTTATTATTTTTCTGTCACTTTATTCAGGGTATTGCAGGACCGGTCGGTCCCCAAGGACTTAAAGGAGAGCAAGGAGACAGCGGTCCTCCAGGAAAGGTATATCTGCATGTTTGAGTTTGAACGTAATATGTAGTTTGATTGAGGCTTTGTCTTTTATTTCCAACCTGTTCAATTTATCTCCATTTATTTTTCTACTGTGCTGTGCAGTCTGTCACCGGACCCCCTGGAATGAAGGGTGAGATGGTGAGTTGTTGCCATGGTTACATCATAGCGAACACTGTGTGCAGATCAACCTGTCTCACCTGCCTGACAGATAATCTCATTTGAGGCAAACATAATGTTAGAGCGCATGTACGTGAGCGCTTCAGCAGATCTTCTCTCAGTGTTGTCACACTCAAATACCAACCGAGCAGCAGCACAAAGTATTAAAGTAAACCTCGGACAAGTGATGACTTTTATTTGTTCAATCCAAGCAGAAAGGTTAAGTTTTGTCTGACTTTAAGCTAATGCTTTGTGACTGCCATGGGGAAAAAATGCTTTCCTTGATCCTCAGGTTTGTTTTTCATAGTAAAAAGTACTTGGTTTTTGTGTTCACTTTTAAAACAAATCAACAGAAGCTATGGAGCCAGATCAGTCTCAAAAAATAATACATTTACAAAATAAAATGTATACATGGATAGCACAATTCACATTTACAAAAAACTAGTTGTAAGTTTAAAACACAATTTGTTAATACACAAATCCAATTTGTAAATTCAAAATGCAATTCATAAATATACAAATCTAATTAGTAAATTTAAAATGCGATTCACAAATATAAAAATCCAACTCGTAAATTCCAAATGCATTTTATGAATACACAAATCCAATAAAAAATTTTAAAAACGCAAATCATAAATACACAAATCCAATTAGTAAATTCAAAACGCGATTTATAAATACACAAATCCATTAAAAAAATTTCAAAACACAAGTCATAAATACACAAATCAAATTCATAAAGTCAAAATGCAATTCTTAAATGCACAAATCCAGTTCGTATTTTCAAAATGCAAGTCATAAATACACAAATCCAATTAGTAAATTCAAAACACAAGTCATAAATACACAAATCCACTTCGTAAATTCGAAACACAAGTCATAAATACACAAATTAAATTCATAAAGTCAAAATGCAATTCATAAATGCACAAATCCAGTTCGTATATTCAAAACGCAAGTCATAAATATACAAATCAAATTCGTAAAAATTACAACGCGATACATAAATGCACAGATCCAATTTGTAAATTCCAAAGGCAATTCATAAATACACAAATCCAATTCGTAAATTCAAACTCGATTCATAAATACACAAATATAATTTGTAAATTCAAAACGAGATACATAAATACACAAATACAATTTGTGAAAATTTAAAATACAATTCTTAAATACACATATCCAATTAATTTGGCAAAAAATATTCATAATTTTTACCTATGAATTCACAAATCGTGTGATGTATGTATGAGTTGTGTTTTGATTTACAAATTGGATTTTGTAAATGTGAATTTTAAGAATTGTATTTTGTAAATATTTTTGAGACTGATCTGGCTCCGAAAAGCTGGTTTATTGCATTTTAAAACAGCACATCAGATTACATATTCATATATTGTGTACATAGCTACCATTCAAGTTGATCTGACCATATTTTGTTTCTTAAAGGCATTTTAGTAAATTCTGTTTGATTGAATAATTTAGTTAAATTCCAGTATATCACATTCTCAGGCATTGTTAGATTAATAAGTTATTGACAATATTTCATTCATTTGTTCATCCAATTATCCCATTAATATTTATTTATTTTTTCATTTGCCTTAGGTAGGTAGAGTAGGTATAGTTTAATACTCAAAAACATCAGTTTTAGTGAATAAACTTTATGTGCAAACTTTATGACCCTCTTTTTCAGCACTCTGCCATCTCTGACACAAATACTCTGTAATTGTGTCTTATTGTGTGTGAGTTTATTTAGGTATCGGCACCGTTGTGCTCCATATATATTTATATATTGACTACATTTTTTGACGGAATTATGACAGGACAGGAACAGGGAGGTAAATTACTCTGGCCTATTGCACATTAAATGCTATAGGCAAAATCCATCACCTGCCTTCCCTGTACAGCCAAACACTTCCAGGAGTAACTAATCTGTCAGAAGATGCCATCCACAGTTTCACCTGTGATGAATCTTTATAGTATCTGAAAAAGATGTACGAGGTGTGCAGAATGACCTGAAAAAACATGAACAGTATAAACAGAAGCACACATGCAGTCAGTGCACTCATCCATCTGGTTCTTTACCAGTTCTCCTGAGGGAAGCGGTAGGCTTATCTACACTGTGGCAGGATATAAATTATAGATAATGGCCTATAGATTTGTTATTTCTGACATGAATATACCACATCATTAACTCATGTAATGGCTGATTGTTTAAGGGTCCGCCTGGTCAGACATTGCCAGGTACCCCTGGAGAAAGTGGCCTTCCTGGATTACAGGTGAGTTTCACTCATTTTCATCAGTTCTTTTAGTTTGTAAGTAATAATACTTTTATGAGTGATACACTGTTTATAAGGTTTATATGTGTTAATCTGCATTTTATTTAATGCATGGCCCCTTAGTTTGTGGTCATATTTTGTAATTTGTTATCCGTTGTAATTAAATGGAAATGTCACCCTAAAATGTAAATTTAGCTCACTATTTATTGAACCTCAAGTGATTCCAATCATTTATGAGTTTCTTTCTTCTGCTGAACACAAACGAAGATATTCTGAAGAATGATGGAAACCGGTAGCCATTATCTTTTATTGTAGAAACAAAAAGTACTATGGATGTCAATGGCTGCCGGTTTCCAACATTCTTCAAAATATATTCTTTTTTTTGTACAACAGAAGAATTAGACTAGTAGGTTTGGAAAAAGTGGAAGGAAAATAAATGATGATGACAGAATTGTCATTTTTTGGGTGAAATATCCTTAAAGGTAATTTGTAGAAGTGATTCTGAATTAACATTTCATACACATACTAATGCGGCTGCTTTGCTTTTTAGGGCCCAAAAGGAGACAAGGGGCCAGCAGGGATCAAAGGAGAAAGAGTGAGTGGTGATAATATAAGAAAGTGCCAATGCAGACTGTGAAGAAATGGAATTTAAAGTGTTATTTACTCACAGGGTGCTGCGGGAGATCCTGGAGATCCTGGGGAGAATGTGAGTACCTGCATTGACTTCAGAGGCAGAACTGCCAGCACCACAATCACTTTCATCTCCTCTATAATACATGCATCATTAAAAGACTCTTTATTGTTCAGGGAGTGAGAGGACCCCCGGGACCCAAAGGGGTCAAAGGAGAGGCTGGAGTGGGGATGACTGGTCCTCCAGGACAGCCGGGACCCATTGGCTTGAAGGTTATTGATTCATTTTATTTTAGAGATGTTTTTAAAACTGTTGCTAAGAAACCTTTTAAACCAATCAACTCATTCCACATTGTTTAGGTGATAAGCTAAATGATAACTACAGTATAGTCAGCCACAGAAACTGTCAAAAATCTAGCCTGCTTATTAAAGTAAATGTTTTTAATTGGTTCCAGGGTGACCCTGGCTTACCAGGTCCTCCGGGCCCTCCTGGGCCACGTGGATTAGATGGGACGCCAGGACTGGCAGGACAGAGAGGGGAAGCAGGTCAGCCAGGACCCCCTGGACTACCAGGAGAAAGGGTTAGTAGAGTCACTGCAGACACAAAAACAAATCTAGACTAAAAATGACATACGTTTAGGTAGACTATTACTTCATGTATTCAGTAACATTAAACACATTTCCTAATTTTTTGTTGTGTCCCTCTGCTGCATCTAATGATTGATTGATGATGAGTAATTCTGGTGGTGCTTTTTATTCTGTTTAAGGGTCTTAACGGAATTATAGGCAAAACAGGAAATCCAGGAACACCAGGAGATGCTGGACCACCTGGACCCACTGTAAGTCACTGACAGGTTCAAATTAAATAGTGTGTGTAGGCATTTAAATACAGTTTTTTCTTAGAGCAAGTATAACAGCGATGTCCTTATCTTCATATTAGGGTGCTGCAGGCCTTCCAGGACTTAAGGGTGATAAGGTATGTCATGTGTGGCTTGCAGAGCTTCTAGCCTACAATTTTTCTTTTTAATTTAAAAAATTCAGAAGCACTGTCAAAAATTTAGCAGCTGATGTCATGCAGATGAAAAGGGAGCTTACAGTACCCATTATGACAGAAAAATATGGGAGACATGATAAAGCAATGATGAACCAATGTAGGTAATTTAACAGTTGATGAAATGAAATAGATGAAATTAAACATGCTCGTCTTCATTTCTTGGTTTTGAACCGTTAAACTAGAACTTTTATTAACTGCATGGTAATTTTAAACATCTAGTTTGCTGGCAACATAGAGTTCTCATTAACAGATGGTTGGCACATGTAATGTTGCATTTTCAAACGCACGTCATTCAGTAACTGACCCAAATTCGCAGCCCTTTCAGAGATGGAGTTTGTGTGTAGCAGCATTTTCTGCAAACCGAACCACTTTGAGCTGCCAAAAATACAGAATCATGAGCTGTTGTTAATTTATATGTAAATTAACAAAATGACACTATTCAATTGGAAACACATATTTTGGATTATAAAGGAGCTTAATTTTGGTCTTTGCAATTTTTACTCACATTTTGCTTTGACAAATGTTTATTTATTGATGACCTTCACTTGGTTCTGTCTAATCGGGTCATGATAGTTTTTTTTCTTATTTGGTTCATGATGATTTTCCCCACTGATTCTGGTAACAATTTATGGAGTGTGTCTCAGCCCAAATGCATATTATCACTAGAGCAAAATATGAATTTGCAGAGGCAGTGATTCAGTTCACTTGCCTTTTTTTTTACCTATCAATTGATATGATAATTACATTTAGGGCTCTATTTTAACGATCTGGGGCAAAGTCTAAAGTGCATGGCGCAAAAGCATTAAGGGCGTGTCCGAATCCACTTTTGCTATTTTAAGGACGGAAAAATACACTTTGCGCCCCAGCGCATGCTCTAACAGGGTTGTGCTAATTTTTTATTGAGTAATGGGTAGACCCACATGGAATCTGTGCATGCAGAAATCTGCAGATTTTTAGCCCATCATTGAGTCTATGTATTTACTTATGTAAATGTGTGTAAATGTATATTTATTCAGTTTTTATATTCATTTCAGAAATATTATTGACTAATATGAAAATGTTTAAATGATTTATTTACAATACAGTTTGTAAAGTGTTTCAGTAGATATATCATTTGAGATTTGCTTTGCTTACCAATTTAGTAGATCTAATTAGATTTGCTTTGGAGACATTAAATAAAAGTTTAGCCACAATGCTCACAAAATCATTCCGCATAAATCCACAGATTTTTACAAAATTCTCCACAAAAATACCAAAAAATGTCAATAGATTCCGTCTAGCCCTAGTTATGGGTGTGTTTTAGCATAACGTGCATTAAAACAATCAGAGTCTCATCTCCTATCGCCTTTAAGATTCAGGTGCTTCAAGCCATGGTGCATTTGCTATTTACATGTCGGACCTTGTAAGTGTAAAAACTCAAAGCTTTACAAGCCAGAAAGCAGTTAACAAACCATGAGCAGTGCGAGTGAGGATAAAGAACGAATCTCCTCAATTCAGCCTCTTTACTTTACTTTTACTCTTTACTCCTTAACTTTCATGCATCATCTCACTACATTTCACTCCACTGAAGATATCCATTAGCCTACATATTTAATTTTGTTTGTTAAGCGCAAAGATTTGTTTCAAAACTATTTCTATATTCTGTTCCGATTTCCAGCAAACGAATAAATGTAACAAAGTTTGGTCAAAAACTGAGTTTGTATATTGCTGTACATTCTCTGTACATCATCCTCTTTAGATTTGCTTTTAGTTGGTCAGTGGCGCAGTCTATTTCAGTTCCTTAAAATAGCAACGGTCAACAATGTACATTAACACACCTCCTTTTTAGACCAGCACACACATGAGTCTACAAAGTGGTGCAAATTGATTTGCTATCTAAACAACATGGCACAAAACATTAAAAAAGGGGTTGCGCTGGTCTAAAAAAAGCAACAAATCGTGTCAAACATGTCCTGCATCTTATTGCGCCTGGTGTATGATAGGTGTTTAAGTAAGTGTTACAGTAAGAAATTAAAAATACTATGATTTTACAAAAGTGCTCTCCGACCTTTAGGCCGCATTGGATATGAGCTTTTTATTTTAGAATGAAGAAAGCAGGCCATCGCAAAAGCTAAAACTCCATAACCAGCTTGTCTCTGTCAGTCAGAGCCACTTTTATGAGATTCTATCGGACAAAATGAAGTCATTACCCTTCTTCTTTCTCATTTTCCTCCACATTCAGGGTGAAATTGGTGTTGGAGTGCCAGGTCAAAGAGGGGAGCGGGGAGACCCAGGACCTCGTGTAATGCCCACCTCTTCTGTAACTTATGTTAATTCGCTTGTATGCATGTCAGACTGTGATGATGTTTTGTTTGTGTCTGATTTTGGTAGGGAGAAGAAGGTCGGGCTGGAGCAGATGGAGAGAGAGGCACTACTGTAAATATACTCTTCCTTCCTGTTCGCAACATTCGGCATTCAGTCATTATTTTTTACCCCACCACATCCTGTTTGCTGTACATATTGATGCCAGTCAGGCAGAAACAGTCAGTCTCTCTTGATGGGTGTCATTGATCTGAGCCCTCATCTAGATCTAGGCTGATGCAGGGAGAGCTGTACGAACACACTGTATTCGTCACATTTTATATTCAGGGCTATGATGCGTTCGTCTCCCACTCGCTGCAATTTCAAAAGCATTATGAGTCAAGGCCTCTTGCAGCGCTGCACGTCTGCCATCAACAAATGCATACAAATGTTCAGGCAAATAAGATTTCTCCTCCACTCATCTGTCTGTCCCATTGACAGGGTCCTCCTGGAAGCAAAGGGAACAGAGGAGATAAGGTGTGTAAATCCTCTCGTCTGCTGCTCCAATATGTCTTTTTAACACACACATTCTGAATATATCTTTATCTATCTACCCATCCTTTCATCCATCCATCCGTCTGTCTGTCTGTCTGTCTGTCTGTCTGTCTGTCAGTCTATCTATCTATCTATCTATCTATCTATCTATCTATCTATCTATCTATCTATCTATCTATCTATCTATCTATCTATCTATCTATCTATCTATCTATCTATCTATCTATCTATCTATCCATCTTTCTGTCTTTCTGTTTATCTGTCCGTCTGTCCATCCATCCATCCATTCATATTTATATATACATCCATTTATCTATGTTTCCATCCATCCATTCATATCTATCTTTCTATCCATTCATGTCTATCTATCTATCTATCTATCTATCTATCTATCTATCTATCTATCTATCTATCTATCTATCTATCTATCTATCTATCTATCTATCTATCTATCTATCTATCCATCTATCCATCTTTCTGTTCTTCTGTCCATCCATCCATCCATCCATCCATCCATCCATCCATCCATCCATCCATCAATCCATCCATCAATCCATATTTATATACAGTACCTATCTATAAATTTATCCATCTATCCATTCATATTTATATATTATACATCCATTTATCTGTCTATCCATCCATCCATCCATCCACCTTTCTGTCTTTCTGTCCATCTGTCCGTCCATCCATCCATCCACCAACCCATCCATCCATCGTTCCATCCATCCATCCATCCATCCATCCATTAATCCATGCATCCGTCCGTCTATTCATCCATTCATATTTATATACAGTACCTATCTATATATTTATCCATCCATCCATTCATATTTATATACAGTACCTATCTATATATTTATCCATCCATCCATCCATCCATCCATTCATATTTATATACAGTACCTATCTATATATTTATCCATCTATTCATCCATCCATTCATATCTGTCTATCTATCTATCTATCTATCTATCTATCTATCTATCTATCTATCTATCTATCTATCTATCTATCTATCTATCTATCTATCTATCTATCTATCTATCTATCCATTCATTCTTCCACCCACATTTATATATTTACATCCAACCATCCAATTTATCTGTATTATGCTATATATATATATATATATATATATATATATATATATATATATATATATATATATATATATATATATATATATATATATAAATAATGTTATGTTAGAGAAAATAAGGTATAATATTCAGTATACCAATTCTTCACAGGGTGAGCAAGGTCCTTCGGGAATTAAAGGAGAAAAGGTAATTTTAATGTACATTTAATATGCATAAATGCGATTATTTATTACTTGATTATTTTTGAGTAATATGCTACACTTGTGCATTTGTTGACATGTAGCTGTATAATAAGCAGGCAGTTCTTTGGCCATTATTGCAAAATAAACCACATCAATGGTGATTATGACATTAATGCAATACAGAGAGGTCTTACATAATCCTCAGGGGGTCATTTTGCATATTGGATATATATTCTGATCTTATTTGTACATAATTGATGGGTTTTATCTCTCTGTATTTGATTTTGAATCTTCAAGGGAGAAACGCAGCTGGTGGGAGGGCCTCCAGGAGAGAAAGGAGTGAAAGGAGAAACCGTAAGTCAGATTTTTTGATGGAGCTGTCTCAGGTGTTTAACCACTTTAGGTCACTTTATGAAAGATTAAAGTCCAATAATGAAGGTTAGGTTCCTGAAGGGACTCTTGCCTATGAGAAGTGGTCATAAAAAATTCATGCTTGCCTACCTCAGGATCTATAGACTGTTAACAAGTCAGTAACCAACAGGATAAAGGCAGATCTTTTGGGTCGATCTGATCTAATCAGTTATATTGATTGCTGCTCTGCTCAGGGTGAGCGAGGACCTAAAGGCGGACAAGGTGAAAAGGGTGCAAAGGGACAGGAAGGACCACCAGGAGAACAGGCAAGAATTTTTATCATCTATTTATAATGTATTTAAAAATGGTAAATATAAATGTATTAATGTTAATATTAGTTTTTAGTTGTTTTTTTCTATTCAGACAGAACACTTGTGGCAGGGCCGACATGAAAGAGAAGATTAGAAAATATGTGTAGCAGATTTTTGTTTATTAAACAAACAAAAAAAGCAAAAAAGTAATCCAGTGGTGTAGATTAGGGGTATAACGGTACATGTATTCATCCTGAACCGTAACAGTCCAGGGGTGATAGTTCTGTTCACATGTTCCCACAGTAAATACAGGCAGTCCAGATGTGCGTCACTGCTAATAGACAGAAAAAATCCTCAGCAGTGCAACAACTTAACAGTCATTCACAACGAACACCTCTGAAAACACTGATTGTTGCTAGAAGGGATACAGTGTTTTTCTGTTGTTAGCTGAATGTTTCACTCAACCTTTGAAAGTTTAATACGCAGTCTAATTATTCATTTTTATTTTTTATTATTCTGTTTATTTTGTACTTCATTCATTGAATTTATTTTTGTACTTTTTCATTACAAGTAGCTTTTCAGTTCTGTAGCTGATTGTGACAAAACACTTCTGCTTGTTCAAAATAAACAGAATTATTAATATTATATATTATTATTATTATTATTATTATTACTGTTGTATCGTACACGTACTGAACCATGACTCCAAAACCGAGGTAGGTACTGAACCCTGACTTCACTGTACAGTTACACCCCTAATGTCGATATACAAAAGATTTAGCCAAGGATGTCAGGACACAGGGATCAGTATATATGGAAGATAATAAGCAACCAAACAAGGCACAGATAAACACAATCTGAAATCTTGCAAACATTTCCTTCCTGTGTATTATATTAGTTGACCAATGTAGGAAATAGGGAATGAGGGTATAGGGCATACCTCAAATCAAATGTCATTAATCTTTTCTTCACTGTATAACTTGCACATTATGATTACAGAGCAACAAATGAATTTTCTTTATTTGTATTTTTCGATTGCTTTCCTAACTTTTTATGCTCATTTAGGACAAAATTAGTTGTGTTAAAAAAACCACCAAGATTGACATCTTTTGATGTTATTATTATTATTATTATTATTATTATGTGTATATGTCTGTTCAAACACACACCCAAAACCCAGACATTCATTCTGCTTCACGTCACGTGTACAGAATCCAAACGGCATCTATTTATCACCTTGGAGCGTGTCAGCTAACAGTCACGCACCGCTACATTACTGTTTTGAGGGTTTCATAGAAGGGGCAACGGAACCTGTAATGAAAAGGAAAGGGAATCCAGACGTTTTTATTTTTATTTCAAAGTGTTTTTATTCCCAAATAAAGCGAAAGCACAGAACAGACTCACATTTAAGAGCAAGGGTTGGTTCGGCAGTAAAGGTTACGTTTATGGTGGATTGACTTTTTAATGTTTATTGCCACCCTTCAGAGAAAGATTGAAAATACAGGAGAAATACGGGAAAATACCTTTATGGGATGATATCGGTATAGAATACAGGAGAATCCCAGAAAAAACGGGAGGGTTGACAGGTATGGTATAGGGGCAATTAAACAGCTTAAAGGTGCAGTGGGTGATCTGCCTAAATGCTAACCGCTTAGCATATTATCTTTGGATAGCGGGGAGGGACTGAAATTCAAAGCCACGCCTCCTGAAATGGCGAACTCGCGCAGCACATCACAACAGCAGACAACTTACTTGTTCATGTCATTCACCAGTAAGAAATGCCATTTCAGAGCGAAAATTCGGAGTAGCATGGTAAACAATGTAGGAAGGCTGTCATTAATTAGAAATAAACTAATTTGAATATAAAAGCAACTTCAGCTTAATGAAGCAGGTTAGACGGAATAGCGCTATTTACTGATGTTTTGTTGTTAAACGAAATACAAATCTACATCATTGATGCTGTTAAAGGACCTTATAAAACTGAAAATAGTCACATCAAACTTTCACTGGGAGATTTCAGTGGCTGATAAATGCATCTGTGCAAATAAGACATTCATAACTCAACACAATCTAACACAAGCTTAGCCTGACTAAAAAAGTTTTAAAACAGAACATTACCTGTCTAAACGTAATACTTTATCCATGGTGTTGTCCTTCCTTCAGTGAGCAAATAGTAACTCCAAGATTTTTTAAAAGTTTCAATTCAGCATTTGATTTCACCGCGTCTGTGATTGTCTCATGTGCACGTGTGCTCACACATGTGGCCGATCTGCGTGAATGCGCAAAGGCCCAAATCTGCATTTGCTGACAGACAGTATGAGCTACTTATCGGAATTACGGGAGATGTCGACCCGACAATATTTAATTGGATGAACATTTTTTTAGTTTTATGCCTTACCCAGAATATAAAAGTACATATAAACACATTTAGATCATTTACTTTAATCAGTAATATTCGACTGTGAAGAGACTTTCTACCAGCACACAAAACATGTTTCTGAAGACAATCACCTACTGCACCTTTAATACTCAGGAAAATACAGATTAAAATTATTGGAAGCAAACACTTACTCTAAACCAAATGTTACAATTTTATAGAATTAGCTTAGTTAGCTTATAATTTAAACATTGATGCATTTTTTTAAATGTTGCCAATTCAAAACTTGCTTATTTTTACGTGTTTCTATAGCTGGTCTACTAAAATTCCATAATTACAGACTCTACAGTACAATCGTAGAACTGTATCATTCATTTTTTCTTCCAAGTGTGGACTTGGAAGAATCTGACGATGAATATTCGAGTATGTTAAAGTATGTTACAAATTTTCATGTGAGATTGCATCAATCGCTTCAATCAGAAACGTCTAAAAAGCAGATGACTTCATTTATTCTTAATTTTGTCTACTTGCTGTTATGCAGAAATATAGATAAACAGCAGCTATTAAACAGATCTCATTCTTGATTCTTCTCTCATGTTGGTAGGGTCTAAGAGGAGAGCAGGGAGAAAGAGGTTCAACCGGCTTCCAAGGAGCACGCGGCCCTGGTGGCCAGAAGGTGAAATAAAAACTCTCCTCGACACATGCATATACATGAATACATTCGAGCATGCCTGCGTCTGAATTTCACACTAATCGGATGTTTGCTTATCATTTACAGGGGGAAGCAGGGCAGCCAGGTGTCCCAGGAGAAGCAGTGCGTATTCATATTTAGCAGCCTATAACGTCAGCGCATGACTGGCACATGCAGTCCCCAGACTCAGCCGTTTCCCCATGACTGAATCTTATTTTTTTTTATCTGTCCTCTACAGGGAACACCTGGTAAAGATGGCCTGCCTGGCATGAGAGGAGAGAAGGGAGAAGTTGGGCTCATAGGATTGCGAGGCCTCAAGGTGTGTGTGTGTGTGTGTGTGTGTGTGTGTGTGTGTGTGTGTGTGTGTGTGTGTGTGTGTGTGTGTGCGCGTTTTAATGGTTGTCTCTTTGATTAAAACTCAAACTGACTCTTGCAAGCTCTATCGGTAACCTTGATGAGCCCTTCAGACCAGATGATCACACTGCTTATAATTCTGCCACAGTCTGGATTCCAGGCCATTGTATCTGACATTCATCTGCTTATGTACCTTAGAGCCACCGAATTAAAGTTTTTGTGTGTGCAAGTGCGTATGTGTGTGTGTGTCTGCGTATGTGTAGAGAAATTGATTTGTCGAGTGCAGCGAGGCACATGAAAGACTCCCGCGTATGAATCATTCCTCTCAGGGATTCATGGGCCGCTGCAGACAGTACTAGCTGCCCTTCTGCCAGAGGCAACATGAACGCACTTACATAGCAGATAAGAACTTTTATCTGGGTTCAACATCCCTGACAGACCTCTATCTGTTGTCAGTAATGAGAAAGACAGTAATTGAAGGGTTTGTGCGCTCGTGTGTATGACTGACACATGAATGGTGCTTTATTCTTCCTAAATAGTCCCTCCCAGAGAGCGTTTCTTTTTCTGGCGTTGTTACTCACTGTCACAATGAGTGATTGACAGTTTGACTGAGCTTTAATGGCTTACAGGGGGAACGAGGCTCCAAGGGGGTTTGTGGACCAAGCGGACAAAAGGGAGACAAGGTGAGTAACATGGAGAGCTTGAGGAAAGTTTGTGTTGTGTCTGCTTGTTTTTGCTGGGAGTGACGAAATGCGTCTGTTCACAGGGGGATTCTGGGATTAATGGAAGACCGGGATTGCCTGGGAGGAAAGGAGAGCAGGTACGGATGCATGTATTTATGAGTGATGCACTGTATAAAATGATTTGTTCGCTCAACTTAACTTAGTTAAGTCATCTTGTTGCATTGACTCAGTTAAATTGTATTGACTTAATTCTCAAGGTTTTCTCAACTTAAAATGTTTACTTGACATCGCTAAATAATTGACCCAACTACTTATTTCAAGTTAACTGAACTTGCAATGTTTAGTTTTAATAGTTTCCTTCATTATCAAATTAGCAGAACTTGCCATATTTAGTTTAAATAACTTAACATACATTTTCAAGTTCACTGAACTTAATTTAGCAGATTTTCTCTGCTAAAAGAACAGACAACGAAATACATTGCACATTTTATCAAAGGTATTTACTTCCAATTTAGCAATTACAAACACTATTTTTATACGCATATTGAGATATTGCAACTTTAAACCTAAAACAAACTTTACTAAGCTTCTTAAATTTGGCCAAACTCCACATATAGCAAATGTCGAATCTGCTCTAGAAACAATTATACTGGGAACAATACATTAATAATCAAATTTAAAGAAGCATCACTTACCATATGTGATGATTGAACTATTAAAAAATCTGGCGAAAAGTATCCCAGGTGTCTGACTTCTGGTGTTTAATGGGGAGTTGGTAAACTGACTTAATGGTGTATGTTCTGCCACCTGCTGAACTGGAAGTATGGGACACAACTTAAAGAATACTGGTTCAGCAAATGTTTTTAAGTTGAGTTGACAAACACTCTATTGCAGACGAGTTAAGACAGCAAAACATTACCAGGTTAACTTGAATTACCAACTTTGTTGTTTCAACTTACACAATTGTGTTGAAAAAACTAAAATGCAGAATATTTTTTTACAGTGTGGAGGCATGTGATTTCTTCATTTCTGTTGTTATCATGTTTTGATGGCAAGATTTATTTCAGGGTGAAGTCGGGCTTCAAGGACCCATTGGAAGTCCAGGGAAGGAGGGACTCATTGGAGCCAAGGTTGGAGGATAATGCCAGTTTGACATTTACACTGCCGTTTCAGTCATTTTTAAACTGTTGAACAAACTTTAGTATTTGAGTTTTTTTTAGTAATATAAAGGTCAGAGACAAACAAGTGTGTCATTGAGTTTAGTAATTTGAAATTTTTGTCTGTATTTGTAATGTGTGCTGTTTAAATTTAAACCTTTTTAGCAAAATAATTGATGACTAATGTTCATTTTAACAATAATTTACAGAAACCACTCACAAAAATGTCAGTTAGTGTAAATATATTTTTGGATATCAAACAATTTGGTCAGGAATACTGTACATATCAACTCTATTTAAGCATTACAATACATAATTAAAATACATATATTTTACTCATCCTAATTTTAGTATTTATTTTTGTAATCTTTAGAAATAAACACTTTAAATCTTGTTTCTTTTTTTCAAACCATTACGTGTTACAGCTTTGTCAGGAAGTTGTCAGTTGTAATATTCATTCATTCATTCATTTTCTTTTCGACTTAGTCCGTTTATTAATCCGGGGTCACCACAGCGGAATGAACCATCAACTTATCAAGCACGTTTTTATGCAGCGGATGCCCTTCCAGCTGCAACCCATCTCTGGGAAACATCCACACACACTCATTCACACTCATACACTAGGGACAATTTAGGCCACCCAATTGTTTGGACTGTGGGGGAAACCGGAGCACCCGGAGGAAACCCACCCGAACACAGGGAGAACATGCAAACTCCAAACAGAAACATCAACTGACCCAGGCGAGGCTCGAACCAGCGACCTGTAAGGCGACACCCTACTGCGCCACTGCATCACCCAGTTGTAATATTATATTATATTATATTATATTATATTATATTTATTATATTATATTATATTATATTATATTATATTATATTATATTATATTATATTATATTATATTATATTATATTATATCATATTATATCATATTATATCATATTATATTAAATATTACAAGTACAGATTAGAAATTTTTACCAGATGTTGGTAACAATCAAAGAAATCTATGTATGACACATATGAAATGACTCATTGAAAATGAAAAAATGATGAACAAATAAAGAAGGGGAGCTTTAAAAAGGCAGTAGCTGAAATCTTTCAGTAGCTCTTCAGCAACCCTCTACCCTTTCTCATTGTAAATTAACATTAGCTGCTTCAGTTTAAACATCTACATTACCAGGATGATGCCAATCACCTGACTTTTATCCAATAGAAAATACAAAATAAAGGTCAGATTTGATTACCTCATTTTGGATATGAGAGGCTGCCATCACAAAAAAAGCCTTTAATATAAAGTATTAAATACATTTCAGTAGTTCAGTACTTTCTCCTTGTGGCAGTCCATTGTTATTACACATAATTTTTCCAGATTTATTTTGTTTTGTTATATTATTTTGTTTATATTGTTTGGGCCTTTAACAAAATCTGGTTCAATTCTTGCTTTTAGGAAAGTTTTTCCAAAAAAAAAAAAACTGTGACCTTTTGAATACTTTTTCCCCACTGTATCTGTTACACTGAACAACTATGAAACATGCCTTTTTATTCATGCTATTTTGAAACATTAAAGCACTTGTTTTGTAATATAATTTCTATGTAAATGAAATATCTTTCGTACATTTAATTTAATGCACACGCCAAAATGAAACCTCTTGTCTTTGACCAACAATATTATTATAAAATATTCAAAATGTCATTTTAACATGTCCTTTTGCCTAATTGTAAGTACATGTGATGTGCAATATGTACATTTAGAGCCAATAAATAAATAAAAAATTAAATAAATAATTAAAAATATATCAATGTTAGAAAAGAAATCACAAATAATTATTTAACTATAGAGACTTTGTTTTCAGCTTAACAATCTTATTGTAATGTATGCAATCTAATTAAACAATTGTATGATATTATAATGTATGATACAATCTGTAAATGTAATTGGTGCATACAGCATTGATGTGGAGATTGTTTTGACCTGAGTTTGTACTAGCTGTGTTTTATCTTTATTTTATGATTGATTGGCACAAAAATACTGGTTCTTTTAATAATCAAGAAGACAACTACATTAACACAGCTATGCTCTACTTTCCACTTTACAGTCTTTGTTATTCAAAGCATAAAGTTGAAAAATGTGCACTGAAACATTAAACAAACTGTGTAACATTTCCTTTGATGCCCAGGGGGACAGAGGTTTTGATGGCGTTACAGGGCCAAAGGGAGCACAAGGAGAGAAGGGTGAACGGGTGAGTCCCATTTAGCTCCCCTACTGTTTAAGCCTACCACGGCTGATCTCAGTCAAAAAGAGGCTTATCAAATCTTCCACCTTCCTCTCGCTTTCTTTAGGGCCCACCTGGCATCCCTGGCTCTCCTGGTCCGAGAGGTGTGGATGGACCACCTGGTCTAACAGGCCCTCAAGGACCTGCTGGAGGTAAAGGTCCTGAAGGCCTGCAAGGACAAAAGGTATTAAAAGAACTCTTTATGGGCAAAGAAACTATTAGATAATGACTGAACTGGAGTTGATATGTTTCTCTAAATATGTTGAAACTCAAACTTCATGGCAATTAACAAAACAGTGATTTGTGTAAGTTGAGTAAAGCTCATTCATTCATTTATTTTCTTGTCGGCTTAGTCCCTTTATTAATCCGGGGTCGCCACAGCAGAATGAAACGCCAACTTATCCAGCACGTTTTTACGCAGCGGATGCCCCTCCAGCTGCAACCCATCTCTGGGAAACATCCACACACACTCATTCACACACACACTCATACACTACGCTACCCAATTCAGCTGTAACGCATGTCTTTGGACTGTGGGGGAAACCGGAGCACCCGGAGGAAACCCACGAGAACGCTGGGAGAACATGCAAACTCCACACAGAAATGCCAGCAGAGCCGAGGCTCGAACCAGCGACGCAGTGACCTTCTTGCTGTGAGGTGACAGCCCTACCTACCCACTGCGTCGCCTCGAGTAAAACTTTTAATTAGAATAAATTAATGGCTATAACTATGTATATCTTTTAACTAATGCTGTCATATGCACTAGCTCAGACTAACCTTTCGAAAGTGCAGTTCTACATTTCCAAAAAATACACATGTTCTGGCTTCATTTTGTGTCTGATATAACCTGTGGTTCAGCGAACAAGTGAGTAATCAGAGCCGATTCAGTGTGGATGTGAGTTTTCTTACCAATTTAGAGCATGATTCAGACCATTCACTCTGCTCATTTCTTCATGACTAATTTGCCCATTGATTCCACACGTTTACAGGAGTGTGTCTCTCTCTAAACACACAGTACATTTAAAAGCTGTTGTATATTTTCTGTTTTATTGTATACCTTTTGTACAATTGGCAATATTATTTTCATTTATTTAATCATATAGTACAATTCACTAGTTATTTTTTATTTCCTTGTATTATGATTATTATTTATTTATTCCTGTGACTTGTGTATGTATTGATGTTGATGCAGTTCTGCTCCTGAATAGCCCTGCAGGAAACATTCATTCATATGCACTAGAAGCCATGGCTAGTTCATCATATGTGAGCCATTGAATATTTATTATAGGGAGAAAGAGGTCCTCCGGGCCCTGGTATGGTCGGGCCACGTGGCACTCCAGGAATCCCAGGAGAAAGAGGAGAACAGGTTACTTTAAGCACACACTTTGCCCTCTGCATTTGTTCTCGTCATGTCTGTCTTCACTAAATGTGTTTCTTTGTGTTGTGTCATTAGGGTGAAATAGGCCCTGAAGGATCAAAAGGAGACAGAGGAGAAGCAGGAATGACGGTCAGAATAAATGTTGTTTTTTTTATTTGTTCTGCTACTTGAGCCTCTTAATGAACACTCGAGATAAGTGACAATGACACAAGGACTGGTTGCTTCTCTCTGTACTGTTAAAGGAGGATGAGATTCGGACTTATGTTCGATCTGAGATGAACCAGCACTGTGGTGAGTGGATCTTTCATAATCGTCATTTATCTACAACAATTTACCATTTTCAATAATGAGGGTTTCAATTTCTGTGTCCAATTTTCTATATTGACATTTTATTTAAAGCTGCGCTTAAAGAAACAGAGGGCCCTATCATACACCCGGCGCAATCATTCACAAGACGTGTTTGGTGCGATTTGTTGCTATTTTCAGACCAGCACAACCCTAATTTTCATGTTTTGTGCAACATTGTTTAAATTGAAAATCCATTTGCGCCCAATTGTGGACTCATGGGTGAGCTGATGTTAAAAGAAAGTGGGTTAAGGTGCATTGTTGGCGCGTTGCTATTTTGAGGAACTGAAATAGACTGCATCACTGACTAACTAAAACCTGGTCTAAAGTCCAGCACAGAGTGTGCTAATTATGCACCTTTGCAGGTCCAAAACACTTACACATTGCTTAATATACACAGGATGTACAGCAATACACACATTTCTTTACATATTCAAAAAGTTAAAGGAATTAAATGTTACAAAAATTATTATTTTCTACATAAATATAAAAATCACTACCTTCATGCCTTATCTGGAGTGCTTTTTCAGTATATTCATGACAATTTGCATTTGTATAATGTTATTATTATTAATATTATTATTTATTATATGCATATTTATATTTGTTTTAATAAGAACAACTTTAGATTTGTTTAGAACTTTAGAAATGTACGCATCACCACAAAGGGGTAAAAGAATAGGACGTGTGTTTGGATATAGCTCAGTTTTTTGACCACAAATAACAATTTAACAACTTTGTTATTATTGTTAATTTATTTGTTGGCTAGAAATTAGAACTGAATTTAGAAATAGGTTTGAAACAAGTCTTTGCGCTTAACATTTAAATATGTAGGCTTATGGATGTCTTCAGTGGAGTGCATACAACACTGTTTCGGTATCCATGAAAGTGCAGGAGTAAAATAAAGAGTAAAAGTAAAGAGAAAAAGAAAGTAAAGAGGCCGAATGGAGGAGGCTCATTCTTTATCTTTGTGCTGCAGATGCTCTGTTTAACTATTCTCTCACTAGTGAAGTGTTCAGTTTTATCACTTTCAAACTCTGCCATGTAAATAGCAAATCCGCCATGGCGTGACACAACTAACTCTTAAAGGGAATGTGAGATGAGACTCTGATTGCTTTAATGACGATAGGCTCAAAACACATGCACAACTCATTAAAAGAATAAGCACAACCCTGTTAGACCATGCGCCAGAGCGCAGAGTGTATTTTTCTGTCCCTAAAATAGCAAAAGTGGATTCGGACATGTGCTTAATGCTTTTGCGCCATTCACTTTAGACTTTGCGCCTAGATCATTAAAATATAGCCCAGAATGTTAAAGGCATAGTTCACCCTTCGTCGACAAATGATATTTTTGTTGAACAAAAAGTATTTCTTTTCACTTAGAAATACACTTTACAGAACTAAAATAGATTGCAAATGCTGATTTTTATATCATTCTTCCTTTGTTCTCTCGATTTAAGTTTCTCTTTTTCTCTTTTTGTCTCAAAGCTTGTGGAGGTAAGTTGAATGAAATAGTCTCATTTTAACAAGTAGACATTTTCCTATCATTGCATCAGAAACTCATGTGCACACAGTATTCTAACTGTAAATGTGTGTGTGTGTGGCTGTCTTCTGTGGGTCTCGGGGTGTGTATAAAGCTTGTTGTTGATTATGTTCGTGAGCGTTTGTGTCCACATGGCTGAACTTTGAATTTTGTGCATGCTAAATTGTTGATGTCGAGCATGAACTTGGAGTACGTCTTCACATGCATGGATGCTCGAGTCTGAGTGCAGGTTTAGTGTTGGGGTTTGCTGTCATGCGTTTGTGTGTGATTGGTTGTGCTGGGCTTGTTCTCAGGTGTTCAGGAACTTCAGATACCTGTGCCAGTGCAGACTTACCGTAGTCGCTCCTCCACGTCCCCTGAGCACTCGCTAACCCGAGGGGACGAGGAGGGTGAGTTCAATCCTTTATTCATCAGTCTATCTTTCTCTTCATCTGCTTCTCCTCTTAGCTGAAACTCTTCAAAAAGTTTAAAGAAACAGCCCATACAAAAATAAAAATTCTGTCATAACTTGCTCACACAATTCTTGTTAGGTTTAAACACTAAATGACAGATTTGAAGGATTCTTTAGGATTGAGCTATTCCACAATAGCTCAAGCACTAAAAAGTTATCTGGTTTCAGAAGATTTTTTTAAAAGCCACAAGGACAGTTTTTATGGTGGTTAAACAATAATATTTTACTTTATATCAGTTTTATTATGCTTCAAAATAGCACATATCTTTAAAGTGTTGATTAACTTTAGGGCTGTGCGATTTGAAGAAAATATCTATCTTTTTTTAACAGATATTGCAATTTTGATTTGAATTGCGATTGAATTTTGTAGTCAAGCTTCAGCTTGATATTCTGTATCTTAGCTTCTTAGTCAAAAAAAAAAAAAAAAAACGTTTTTCACCAGCATAGACAATGCCACACTTTGAGCTAGACTGTAAGGATGTAGGGATGAAAGGAATGGTAAGAGAACAGTAAAGGGGATATGAAGTAAGAAGGTAAACAGTGAACAGGTAAGTAGGTTGACCGGGCGTCCTACGATGATGCTCAGAGACTTAGAGTAGTTTTACCGCTCTGTAATATTTTGGTAGAGTAATTTGGTAGAGGGTTACAGGATTGTTAATGGGAAGCGAGGAAATAGAGGGAGGGGGAGGGGGGTTGAGAGAACAAGAAGAACAGCGCTAGAGGGTTGATCTGCCTTAAATAAGTTTTAGGGAGTAGGTGATTGGTTAAGAAGACAAAGTGAGGCATGGTTCCACTGCCGAACCTTCGTTAACAAGTTAACTCCATTTCAACATTTAGAAATTAAACACTACTTTTTCTCTAGAGCAAACAGTTGTGAGTTATTAGCTAGTTACTTTTTAAAGTGCTGTTTGTTGTATTTCCTCGTGCTGTGGCAACAATTCTGCAACAGCTCTTACAAATGACCAGTTTTTGTTCGGTATCTGTGACTTTGAAAGCAAAATATTTTCATATTACGGACATGCTGTTTTTCTTTGATATGAATTTATCTATTAATGCTTCTGAAGCGGCAAACACCATCATCCCACGTATCCAAACTTTCCTGTTTGTTTATATTGTCGGCATTCCGCATAGTTCGGTTGCGCAATTCTGATTGGGCAAAATGAAAATGAGCTCACTCAATTGGCTAAGAAGACTGTCACACACAGACAGCACTCACGCATTTGTTCTGGGTGGGGGAAATTATATAATACATAGAAATTTCACATTGCAGTCTCCTGTGATTTAGCTATATGCAACGGTTTAAATTGCAATTCGATTTCGATTAATCTCACAGCCCTAATTAACATACTAAAGCATTTGTAAAATTATTATAGCTTTATTAATTTTAGCTTTAAGTTGTAATTCAATTAAATTTTATTTTAAGGTATTTAATTGCAACTTCACCTTTCATATGTATGCGTTTCATATATTTCTATTCATATTTTGACACACAATTGAAGTTATTATGAAATATACATCTATAGACATACTTAAAGGCACAACGTGCAATTTTTGCAGTTGAAGCAAAGCAAGAACGTTGCATGAAAGCAGCAGAGCTTTTATTATGCCTGAATCCACCACTTCCGGTTCTTCCACAACACTGTTTTATTATGCTAAATACATTTTAGGCTTCTGTTATAAAGCTGATCTGTGCAGTCTAATAAAACGCACCACTTATCTTTCATAATCACACCTTATAAAAACAGTCTGCTGAAACTTTTCGATTGACATCCTCCCTTTATACATAACATCTGAGTGGGAAAGTCCCAACCATTAGTGATGATCTTTTCCTCATTAGCATAAACAGTAGCCCTGAGTGAGAAGCAAGCGTCTGCCATTAAAGATTTGTATTGTACCTGCCGAAGATAATGTCAGTGACCAAAAGGCATTATAAATGTTAAGTGCTACTGCTTTTGCCATTTTCAGTTTTCCACAGTTATAACGTTAGTCCGACAGTCACCAAAACGGCACAATTTGAATCAAAACCTAAAAAGAGCAGATTCAAAGAGTTATAAAAAAATAGCTTGTGGGGTATTTTAGCTCAAACTTTACAAACTTCACACACACTATTGGGACATCAGAGACTACTTTAAAAGGGGCATAATACACTTTTTAAAGCATCTTTGGTGTTTTCGTGTTTTCTATGAAAACCAAGCTGGAAATTGAGGGTGGTCATTAGCATGACCACACAGCACACGGTCCATGTCTCTAGCTTTTTTGAACAGTCTTCTAAATATTTGAGATCTAGTTCTAGTGGTTTCTGGATATTTTAATGAGAAAAATTTTTTTACATGTTGTGCGGTTAGAAACACTATAGAGTTAAGCTAATTGCATTTAATAAAACTGTAAACCAGGGTGCCCAAACTTTTTCTTATGAAGGGCCAAAAACCAAACTTGATTGAGGGTGGTGGGCAAAAGCTAAACATACCAAACTGTATTACATTAAGGTTTCCATAGTAACTTCTTAATTTAATCATATTTAAAATATATAGGAAAAAACACTTTAATCATATTAATAATTATATATATATATATATATATATATATATATATATATATATATATATATATATATATATATATATATATATATATATATATATATTACATTTTATAATGTACTTTTTACAATAAAACAATCTCATTTATAACACAGTGGAGTTGTTTTTTATTTACAAAAATAATAAAATTTCACTCAATAGTAAATTATATGTAATAATAATAATTTACATTTATATAGTGCTTTTCTGGACACTCAAAGTGCTTCCAACACACACCAGCTGATTGGTGGAGAGTAGACAGAGTGATGAAGCCTGTTATGATATTGGGATGATTAGGAGGCCATGATGGACAAAGGCCAGTGGGAAAATTTGGCCAGGATGCCAGGGTTAAACCCCTACTCTTTCATCCTTCGTTTTTTCAAACCCTACAGAGAGTCAGGACCTCGGTTTAACATCTCATCGAAAAGATGGAATATGTGTCCTAAAAGTGTTTTTAGCAACGTGCCACACATATATATCTGTCAACATAAAAAAAAACATGTTTTAGGCGTTTATTGCCCTTTAAAAAATCTGAATAGCTCACATTTAATTGAAGCATTTAAATTCAGTTTTGCTTTTTTTTTTGTGGCTCAGCAAATAAACAAACAAACAAACAAAGGGTTATGTTAAATTAGAAACGACTATCTCTCCCCAACTTTCCCCATCACTTGTCCATCTCTTGGTTGGCGGGCCAAATCAAAGGTTACCATGGGCCAACTTTGGCCTGCGGGCCTTTGTTTAGGCATCTCTGTTGTAATTTATATTGCATTTTAAGTGACTGCCTTTAACATGCATTTACGTGTCCAGAAACAACACATTTAGTTATCATAATGTGTATTTTTTTAACTTTTTTCCACAATGGCAGTCACAATGAAAGATTTAAAACATCTCATTGTCATCTTTGAAAGAACGTCATATAGGTAGAGATGAGCAAAACATGAGGGTGAGAAAATGATGACAGAATGTATTTTTCTCTTTAAACTACCTCTTTAAACAGAAACCATGTTTCTGCAAAGTGGGATATGTTAAATATCTGCTTGTATTTAACAGTATCCAGTTGCACATGTACATTCATTGCTTTCAACCTGTTGACAGCATTAAAAGCTCTGATTTCCAAAAAGCCATCACCTCCTATGCACGTTTTTTATTTTGATGCAGGTCAAAAGCTACGTGTTGTGATGAACACAAATGATCCAGACTACGAGCACATTTACTCTATAGAGACCTATGATGATGACGCTCCAATGGTGGAGATTGCTGACTACGACAGCACTGTCAATAAAAGCCAGGGTACGCTAGTCTCTTCCTTAAAAATTGTGTGTAGTAGCTATGTGTAGCTGACGCGGTGTGATGTCTTGATATTTCAGCAGGTCGAACAAACTCTGTCGATTCATTAAAAGCCGAAAGGACAAAAAGAGAGGTGAAAGTTGAAGGTAAGCAATCTGTTATGATTCTTCATGGAGATTAAAGGCTTGATTTTGTCATGTTTGTGCATGAGTATGTTGGAGAGCCGACTGTGGAAATTTACAGTGTCAATGCTGCATATTTTTATGCATTTTACTGCTTTGTTGGGGACAAAATACGGCAGACTGCTGTGTGTGGGAAAGTATTAAGCTCTTTGTTTGGTGTCACTCCCTTGAAACACCTAACAAAAATTCTGATGATTGATTATCATAATTTGGTAGTCTGTAATTGCTGCTCACTGTTGTTCTTTGCTCCTCACTTCCTGTTGTTTGTCTGTGTATCTGCTGCATGCTGTCAACCCGCTGACTCATCTGTATGACAGCTCTTAGTATGAGATTGCACACAGCTGTCCTGCCACAGAAAAGAGCTGGACATTTCCACAGATCTCTTGCGGTGCTCTGAACTATAGAGAGATGCAGGGATGACGAGTTTAAAAGTTGATTCTGCATTTGATGAGGTGTTGTTCCTGTATTGTTCAGTTTGCTGTTGTTCACTGTGTTGACTTTCAGATGTGTCTGCACACTCGGCTGTTTAATAGAGAAACAGCCAAACCTTCATTTTATTTTGTTAATTAGTTATTAGGATGTGTGCACATACTGTACATACTCTACAAATCTGTAGGTAAAATGTTTGGGGTATACTACTAAATTCCTGATCCACTGTCTGATTTTTTGGTAAAACATGAGTCACACTTTACAATAAGGTTTATTAGTTAATGTTAATTAATGCATTTACTACCACGAACAAACAATGAACAATACATTTACTACAGTATTTATGTATGTTAGTAAACGTTAGTTAATGAAAATACAGTTTTTCATTGTTAGTTCATGTTAACTCATGGTGCATTAACTAATGTTAACAAGCACGGACTTGGATGTTAATAATGCATTAGTAAATGTTCAATTGTGACTAATAAATGCTGTACAAGTGTTGTTCATGATTAGTTCATGTTAGTTAATGCATTAACTAATGAACCTTATTGTAAAGTATTACCAAAACATGAATATTTATTTAGTTATTTGTTTGTTTGTTGATTTTATTATCCAATAAACTAGAAGTTTAATATTGAGTGAACATTTCTGACAATTTGAAGCAAAATAAAAGTTAAGTAAATCAGTTTTTCTCTCAAGATGAAACTAAAAGCCATACTTGAATTAACGTAGAACTTTAGGATATATTGTTAATTGAACTATGGCTGTTTAGTTTCACTATGTGTAAAAACTTGAGTGGTTTAAGTGTTTAAATGTAATGTGTATTTATAAAGCGCATTTATTGTGTATGGCCATACACCTAAAGTGCTTCACAATCATGAGTATGGGGTCTCTCCACACCACCACTTGTATAAAGCGACGGCAGCCACAGGACAACGTTAAAAAAAGTTTTTGGTGGAGTGATAGAGATAATTTGGTTAATTGGGAGGCCATGATGGGTAATTTAATGCAGATGGAGGGAATTTGGCCAAGACACCAGGGTACTCTTTATGAGAAGTGCCATGGGATTTTTAATGACCAAAGAGAGTCAGGAACTCGATTTAATGTCTCATCCTAAAGATGGCGTTCACTGACAGTATAGCGTCCTATTTACTATATGGGGTATTAGGACTAACACAGACAGCAGGTTGAGTGCCCCCCTGCTGGCCTCACTAACACCACTTCCAACAGCAACCTAGTTTTCCCATGTGATCTACCATTCAGGTACTAAGCAGGCTCAAGCCGCCTTTCCACTGCACACGACATTCTGACATTACTGTTGGAATACGCCCCCTTGTGGCAGTCGCATAGAATTTTCTATTTTGTCGTGCACCGTGGGAGAGAAGCTGATTCTCGCAGTGCCTGAAATAAAGGAGTGCAAAAGCAATATATACATTTATGAATAGACTTTTTTTGTGATTTAAAAAAAAAAAGAACTACTATTTCTCATCTTGCATGCATGGACCTGCTTAGACAACACTGAAATAGATCATGTCCGGTTGGCCGGTCGCATACAGTTTAGTTGCAGGAGTTTTGGTCGCAAATATTTTAACGGATCGACATGATCGGAACTCCACGCAGCTCCCAGACTACTGTCCATTGGAATTGAATGACCTCCAGTCTGTCACTTTACATGTGCATTGGAAAGGCGGCTTCAGCCCTGCTTAGTTTCAGTGAGTAACCAGTCTTGGGCTGCAGAGTGATATGGCTGGATATATATTTTATTTTCCATCATTTTCTGAATCCTGTATTGAGAATTTATATCTGAAAAATGAATTTCTATTATTTGTGCAACTGCTATTACAAATTCCGATTCCATATATGCCATGCAGATGTAAATTCTGTTGTTAGTGAAGTGATTTGATCAGAACAGCTCTTAATAGCATCTTGTTATATACAGTAATTGCATTTACTGACTGAATCAAAGAATTAGTTAATGTGGATCCTAAAAGTGAATTTAAGGAAAGCTGTTCTGGTCTTGGCCAACATTCCCCTGACTTATTCTTAGATTAAGGGGTTCAAACTACTACGTTTAAGATTTTCTTTGCTGAATATTAAGTGTTGTTAACGTTTTATCTGAAACAGAAATCTTTTGTGGTATAATGAATCCATTTACTGTCAGTTTTAATTAATGTAAAGCACTCTTGGTGAATAAAAAAAGCCTAGTTTCTCTTGAGTTTTTTTCCCCTTAACTTCGTCAATTGGTGAAGTTTTTTTCCTCGCCAATGTAACCACTGGCTTTTTTAATTCAGCAAATTATTATTATTAGTTTTTTATTTCTTAATTTATTTTTCAACAGAACAACAGTGCTGAAGTACAGCAGTTTTTTTAGACATTCTAACAAATGCATACAAATGCTTCAAAGCAAGGACAAAAATAAAAGGAAATTATTAAAAAAATTTTGAAAGTCACTGAGTACCCTCAAGTAAAATCCAGATGGAGGACCAAATGCGCCAGAACACCTCAGATCTTTAGTCTAAATCATAGGTTAATTTTTCCAGACGTAGAAGTCGGGTTGCCTGCCTGAAGTATCTGAGCAGTTGACCATAATAATAATATACCTTTTTTGGCCAAGTATGTACAAAAAATTCAATACACATTCTTTGTCATGATCAAGACACATTTCCAATGTAAAATTCAGAAGGTATACCATTGGGGACAATCTCAAGAGTTCATTTCTTTACAAGAAAAAAATCCTCATGCCTGCAAGCTTTTGAATGTAGCTGTGTAATTATTCCCTCATATGTGTTTTTAGATCCGTGCATCTTGCCTATGGAAGAGGGTGATTGTTCCCGCTATACCCTGCGCTGGTACTTTAACTCTCAGGTGGACGCCTGTAGACCTTTTATCTACAGCGGCTGTGGAGGAAACGCTAACCGCTATTTACAGAAGGAAGAGTGTGAGAAACTCTGTCTACAGCAGTAAGAAGGTACATTACCACTCAGCTCCGAAGATGAAAAACATACGCATTAATGCATGTGGACCGGATAGAGATGGGATTTTTCACACTGTATCTATATATTCTGCATTATAGAATCGTGAAGGCAAGAGGATTTCCAACTCATTAATGATATGAAACCCCTAAACCTCAGTGTTGACCAATGCCATCATGCACAGGAGATTGATGGCAACACTTTTTCCTTGACGGGATGAGCAAATTTTAATTATTGATCCCATTTTATTTTATTTATTTGTTTGTCTGTTGAGCTGACAAACATCTGTCAATCTTGCCGCCAGACTAAATCTGCCTACATTTGCATCAAAGACAAAAAGTCAAACAGGAATTTTCCTCATGAACATCTTGTACATTAGTCCAGCCAGTAACAGCACAGCATTATCTTTCATTTCTCACTTAATCCTGGATGTCGCATATTTACACCCACTGACATTTTCTCAGGTGCTAAAAACAGACACGAGAACACACAATGTAATATTCCAGTTCCTTAAGACCTGTTCTTAGAATAAGCCTACGCTGTACAGAATTGTACTGTAAATGTAGATCTGTATTTTTATCAGCCTTAAAATGAGAATGAATGTTCTTCTATTATTAAATGTTGCATGTTGTGTACAGTACATGGACAAACGGTGCTATTTTTTAAAGATATTTTTATATTGTTGATTGGATTTGTATTGCTTTTTGGTTAAATTCCGTGTTTGTTCCATTACAGTTTACATTTTCTTTGCACAAGATGCAGTTTTGATAGCACATGTAGTCATTTTCCATATGTTGTAATGTGATCGGTCTCTTTTTCACATGTTCATTATTTACTTAGGAATAAACTTCGGAATTTAAAGGGAAAATAAACATGAAAACAATACAAAATGTCTGAATTGTCTCATTTTAACTATAAATATTAACAAGTACAGATCTACATTTGACTGGTCTCACGTCAACCGAAAGGTCCATTTGTGGTTCACTATCAGAACTAAAGTCACTGCAATCTGCTTTATCAATTTGCAGTTGCTCTGCGTTGTTGTCTTTTGGAGGGGATTTGTGTTGCGCATCAATCCTAGTCACACATCTGATGATTCAGTAATGGTTCTGGAGCGTCTTGTTAAGATGCCAACGTACACTCATTACTACTCTTCCAGAACTGTCACTCAAGCGCTGTTTTCATATTCATTTCTACTCATATTTATTCATTGACTGCATTTTGGCCAGTCCATCTGTTAGGGTATTTTGTTTTATATTCTTACGCCTGCTTAATAGCGCATTGTTTGAGTGCCAGCGTGTATTTTTATTCTGTTCACTCTTGAGATGAATCCGCCATTGTGCCTTTTAATGAGTTTGTTGCATTGTCGGTCTCTGAATAGCGTGCATCAAATTTTCTGTGGTGCTCCAGATGTCAAACAGTGTCTTAATCTATATCAGATGGTGCATTGAATATTAATATAAATGGATGCTTTCTTCATTCTCTAGGATTGTTGCGCATGCTTTTAAAATGGCTCTTTCCATACCTACTAATCTTTGGGAAGGAAGGAGTGTGTTTGGAAACCATAAACGAAAAAAATATATATTTTGTCCCTCTCAGATCTTTTTTTTTCATCTTTTTCCTTTAAAAGAAAATTGAAGAGGATTTTGAGCTAAAACTGTGGTGTTTGGTGATTTTATTTAATTTAGAGATTAAAAGTAATTGTAATAAGTAAAACACAATAAAATGAATGCCTGTTGGTCCTGATGATAAATAGAGGTATTAAGATGGAAAAGAATGGGCCTGTGCAAGAAGTATCATACATAACATACTGCCTTTAATCTACAAACAGTTCTAAGCGTTTTTATGATCGCCTTGTGCATGATTATGAATCATAAATGATCTAAAGAGCTGTTGCTGTTTGTGTATTGTTTAGCAAACTGTTCTAATCCTGGATGTTGCTACCAACTGAATATAAAAAAACAAGATTGTGTTTTGTGTGCAGTCTCAATTGGGAGTATATATATATATATATAAAACTGCATCCCAATCATCACAAATACTGCAGAAGACCTATTGGAGCTCGCATGATGGACCCAAAATTCTCATAGAAATCAGTCAAATTTGGTGAAGGAAAAATCATGGTTTGGGGTTACATTCAGTATGGGGGCGTGGGATAGATCTGCAGAGTGGATGGCAACATCAACAGCCTGAGGTATCAAGACATTTGTGTTGCCCATTACATTGCAAACCATAGGGTAAGGTCAAATTCTATAGCAGGATAGCGCTCCTTCGCGTACTTAAGCCTGCACATCAAAGTTCCTGAAAGCAAAGAAGGTCAAGTTGCTCCAGGATTGGCCAGCCTGGTCACCAGACAAAACCATTATTGAGCATGTCTGGGGTATGATAGAGGCAGCAAGAAGATGAATCCAAAGAATCTTGATGAAGTCTGGGAGTCCTGCAAGAACACTTTCTTTGCCATTCCAGATGACTTTATTAATAAGTTATTTGAGTCATTGCAGAGAGGTATGGATACAGTCGTCCAAGCTGATGGGAGTCATATATTTATTTATTAATTTCATATAAGCCAAGATATCAAATGATCAACTAGAAGTCAACTAAAACTTGCATAGGCTACAAGATTTTGTCAAGTATTGTGTGTGTGTGTGTGTGTGTGTGTGTGTGTGTGTGTGTGTGTGTGTGTGTGTGTGTGTGATATATATATATATATATATATATATATATATATATATATATATATATATATATATATATATATACTACAAAGTACAGACTATTGTGAACAAGTTTAAGACCATCTGCCGAGACTACAGATTAAAAGTAATAATGTTTAAATAAAAAATAATGTTCAGTTATATGCACAGACCAGTCTTTCACTTCTTTAATATATAATCAAGAGTCACAGGTACCAATTTTGTTTTGCCTGTATATTGTCTATATGACACTAAAGGTGCCTGTCACCAAATCATCTTTAATGTTCTCCTACATCTTGAATAGCACGAGTTCAATTAAATCATATTTTATTAATTATTTTCGAACTACCTCTTTAATTGCATTTGGAAGGAACAAATGACTTTGAATTTGACATTGAAAAGCAATTTCTGTGCCCTTTCATAATGTGTCAGAATAAACGTGTATGCCTGCATTTATAAGAGCATAATGTTCACAGCTTAATTATATAGAATAATGAATAAAAAAGTAAAGCTATCAAATAACAGGTCGTAATAATCCAACAGAATCTGTACATTTGTTGTTATGAATCGCGCTGACTGCAGACAGTAGCTCGTGCGTTTCCACGATGAAGCCTGCAGTTTTGGTGTGTGCGTGCGTGCGTGAGTGAGTGTGTATGCGCGCTCGCGCAGATGGAGCGGGTTCTTTCAGTCTGTCTAGTTCGCAGGATAGCGGCACTCATGGGTACTCACAGAAGCACCGTAGCGATTTCTACCACCGTTTAGCACCACAGAAGGTGCGACATTTATTCCGGGCACGTACCTGCCAGCGGACAGTCCTGAAGCCCCCAGGAATCTCGCGCTCTAGTAGAGAGAGCGGAGCGCGCGCGCGGCACGGACCGCAGTGGAATGTAGCGGGGATTCCCGGCGCGCGGGGCAAGGTGAGTAAAAAACCTCCTTGATGCATCTTCACACTCCTCACCAGCATATTGATCTTGTCACTTAATTGCCATTCGCTGTCATTGTACTGTAGCTCTTCGTTCCTTTTCGTTAGTTTAAGTGGAAAATCTTGCAAGCGCGCGCCTGGGAATAAAAATGATAAGAGACAATCAGCTGTGTCGTTTGATCTGGATCTCGACTCTTATTTTACACTGCAAAAAAAGGTTACCACCGGTGTCTTATGCAGGGTATATGCCGCCACTATACGGACGATTTGTTTACCGAGAAAAATCCATGTGTTGCCTATAATCTGCAGTCATTCTATCTGTGAATTTGAATTTAAAAATGTAATTTTTTTAAGAAATTAACGTTTGTGTGTGCTTTTTTTTCTCGTTTGAATATCTTGTTGTTGTCAGTGTCTGGGCTTGTGAGTTTTATTGTAATTCGGATCGGGACATCATCCTCACACCGATGCTCTCAAACACAACCGGACACATGCACATGCTCAGAGACACGTGACTCCAGCAAATTATTGAGGGTAAAAGAAAGTTAAATACGCCTGCGTCAATCATTTCACATTCATCACACCCGTCATCATCCTCATCATCATCATCTTTTGCGCTCTTGCTCTCGCAGTCAGTCAGTCTGATTACAGCCAACTGGATTTTCAGATGCACTTCAGATCAGGCGTCAAGATGCCAGTTGAAAAAAGGGAGAACAGAATGTATGAGATGGACTGTGCACATTTCTAATTGGATTAAAGGCTACAATATGTTTTAAGGACAAGAAGTAACCGTAAGGGACAATGAAGTGTAGAGCAGGTATATAAATGGCCCTGAATGTGTATGAAAGGAAAGAGGAATCTAGATCATCAGCTATTTTGGCTCCTTCTGGATGTGGAGTTATTTTGGTTCCTCTCTGCGTAGTGAACGTAGTTTCACTTGTTGTCACGCTCTTTCATTTCCAAAGAGTGTATAAACATAGAAAATGCATTTGCATGCTCATTTCACCGTTGAGAAATCTATTTTGATTTGGTGTGCACGGCAGGGCTCCAAAGAAAAATTATCACATGCAATTTGCGGCATAAATGTGTTGTGCATCTGCTATTGTGAAATGAGCAATAGGAATATTTCGTGATTTTTTACTCACCCTAATGACTATTCAAACCTGCGTGGTGTTATTCAGTGGAGCACAAAAGAGAAATTTTGGTGCAATCTATATGTCAGTTTGAGTATGTGGAATGAAGACGATCATTTATTGACTTTTTTGTTCAGTAGAACACTGAAGAGGAGTTCAGCTATAACTGGTTGTTGGTGATTCATAACATGCAAGCCAATGGCTGCTTTGAAAGGCATATTGAAAGTCAAAACACATCAAAACAAAGTTAATAAACATGGCTCTGTGAGAAACCGCGCTGACTACGTTTACATGAACATCAGTAATCAAATTATTGGCCTTAATCTGAATAAGACAATAATATGATTAAGTTGTTCACATGAGTTCCTTTTTGAATGTTTGAATGTGTAGTTGCAGAGAATAGTGTTAAACAGCCGTGTGTGTATAAAATGTCCTGTCGGAAAAAGCAGCAAAAATCCTACATAACGGTAATAGTTTGATTGTAATGTTTACAGGTCTGAACTGCACTTCAATAATGCGACGTAAATCAGCATACTTCATGTCAATTCGATTTCTGTTCAGTTCAAAATGACTTTAGTCGGATTAATCAAAATTCGCTGTTTACATGGTACAGTAAAATGTTTCACCTTAAGTTTACAGTAAATTACTGGCTAACAATTGCGTTACTTTCACAGTAAAGTACTGTATGTAAATTCACAGTAAATCACTGTGAGGTACTTCATAATAACAATATTTCTGTAAATATTTCTAAATATCAAAAAAGTTTCTGTACTAGCATAAAAGTTATTGTCTATTAATTTCTGTTCAATAAAATATTAATTGTGTTTGAATTTCTATAACTAACATGTAACATATTTATCCATTTTTACAGCTGTAACCATGATGCCAGCCTTAATTTCACAATAAAATTCTGAATACGTAAAATTTAACACTTAAATTCTGTAAAGTGACACTAATGTAATTTACTGTGAAGAATTACAGTTACATGTTGTGAAATTCTGGGAATTTATTACAGTGTAGACTCTTGATCAGAGTATTGTCTTAATCAAATTAAAATCGGATTATTGGTGTCCATGTAAACATACTTACTTTCTCTGCAAACAGCACATTCAGACAATCTGGATGGAGAGTTACCAGTAGCAATTCACTTGCATTATATAAATCACCAAGCGCTGAGTTTTCAGCTAAAATACTTTCTTTACAATACTCCGGAAGAAATGTTGTCTACATCTTGGATGGCGTGAGGGTGAATAAATTAGCAGCAAATTTTTTGGGGGGGGAATTAAACAAATAAAACAGAGGCATATTAAAATGATCACTAAATAAAATAACTAAAATGTTCAACTGACATGAAAATGTAATGAAAAACTTCAAAATACTAAAATAAGTTTTCCTTTAGGAATGATGCAGTGGCGTAGTAGGTAGTGCTGTCGCCTCACACAAGAAGGTCGCTGGTTTAAGCCTCGGCTGGGTCAGTTGGTGTTTCTATGTAGAGTTTGCATGTTCTCCCCGCGTTCGTGTGGGTTTCCTCCGGGTGCTTCGGTTTCCCCCACAAACCAAAGACATGCGGTACAGGTGAATTGGGTAGGCTAAATTGTCCGTAGTGTGTGAGTATGAATGAGTGTGTATTATGTTTCCCAGAGATGGGTTGCAGCTGGAAGGGCATCCGCTGCGTACAACATAGGCTGGATAAGTTGGCGGGATATTCCGCTGTGGTGACCCCGGATTAATAAAGGGACTAAGCCGAAAAGAAAATAAATGAATTAATTAAGTTTTCCTTTATGTTTTAGGGTAAAAATCCATGTCCACTCCATCCCCTAAAATTGAGTTTAGCCTTTACACAAATAATCACAAACTCCATTGTTCAGATAATCACATAATCACAAAGTCTGCCATTGTTCAGCCTATAGATTTAGCAGATTATACACATGCACAACATTACTGTTTTCAAAATATCACATATTTGTAGTTTATACAGAGATAATAATGATAACTTGCATTTAAGATTCATTCATTCATTTTCCTTCAGCTTAGTCTAGTGCTGGCCAATTTGGCTTAAAATCAAAACCTCAATTAACTGAACATTTTAACTCGATTACGATTAATTAACAATTATTTTATTTATTTATTTTATTTTTTGCCCTCATAGTTCACTGACAGGGTTTGTACAGTAAATATTCTCACATATTACAAGTGAGAGATTTTTAAATGTAGGGAGCATTACTTCATTCTAAAATAATTGAAGGAAACACACACTGTCTACTATCTATGATTATTTATTGAACATCACTGTTGAACAACTAACATGAAAACATACAATGCCCAAAACTAGCAGTCTTTTTTTTTCTTTTTTTTTTATGAAAAGTGAAAACACATATCTTCCACTTTTGGAAATAAAATTAACTATTTTTAATGTTTTCAAAAGTAGAAAATAAGCAGTATCTCTGCTAAATAAAATAAGTCTTGTATATCCTGTATAAAATATTTCATAAAATATTATATAGGAATATTTTATTTCTTGATGTTCTGTAAACAAATATTTTCATGTAAATAATAATTTTATTGTAAAAGAAAATATGCCCCTTCAAGGCATCTCTGGCACAGCTTACAATCATCGTCAATGTATTGCAAACGTCCGATGTGTAGTTACATTTTTTAATAGGTGTGCGAGTATGCGACCATGCGAAGGCTGCGCCGGAACATACTCGTGCGTTCGACTCAGACATATAAATCAGCCTTAACAAAGCGGGGTCACGTGACTCCTCATGTGGTAGGGAAAGTAATTGAAAAATTTGACTTAAAAAATTTGATGGATTATAAGTTCGGAATGTCGATTTCGATTACTTTTCGATTAATCACTAATATCTAGCTTAGTCCTTTATTTATCAGGGGTTGCCACAATGGAATGAACCAGCAATTATTCCAGGATATGCCCTTCCACCCGCATTCCAGTACTGGGAAACACCCATACACTCTCACATTCACACACAAACTACGGCCATTTTTTTTTTTTTTTTACCCAGTTCACCTATAGCGCTTGTCTTTGGACTGTGGGGTAAAGCGGAGCACCCCGAGGAAACTCACGCCAACATGAGGAGAACATGCAAACTCCACACAGAAATACCAACTGACCCAGCCAGTACACAAACCAGCGACCTTCTTGCTGTGAGGCGACAGTTCTAACTACTGATCCACCATGCCACCCCTCATTTTAAAACCTGTTTTGAAAAGATTTTTTTTTCTTTTTCAGGCCCCCAAAATGTAATTATCATGTAAATGATCATCCAAAATGCATAAAACACTTTTTTTTTTTGATTTTCAGTTTGCCTATATTGAAAACATCATTTAACACAATAGCATATAGAGCACATTTTTGCTTTTCCTCATCCTTTCAGAGCCTGGCAGATCTTTTGTGGAAAAATCTCCAAACACATTACGTGTACATTCTGTTTTATAACAGCACGAGTTCTCATTTTCGGCTGAACTATTTCTTTAACAGGCTGACAACAAACCAGCGTGGACGGACCAAATTGGCTTGGAAAACAACGATAATGAAATAGAGTCTGATAAATGGCAGAAACAGCTGAGACAGCGTGGTTAGTCTAAAGAAAGATGGATGGATCTCAAGCATTGCACATTGATGGATAGAGGCTAGGAGGTACAAACAAACTCCTCCGGCGATTTCACAACACACTGTGCACCTGCACCTCCCACTCATCCCTCATTCTCTCACTATTCCTTAGTTTTTTTTACATGCAACGCTCTGACAAAAAATCAGTCCCACTTATTTTTACCACAGTCTCACTTCTGTGGGCATAAGATGTCAGGCTTCAGTGATCTGAGCCCTAAATCTATGTCTCCTACTGTCATTCAGAAGTTCCACTGCAGTGACCTCTTTTCATTACCAGCATGGCATGGGGCGCATCGGCATGCCAAGCGTATTGGCCTCCCTCCCCCCATTCGCAGTCTCATTGTGTTAAACATCAAAACTTTCCTCCTGCGGTCATTATCACAGATGTGCTTAAAAGGCAAAGTCTCTCCAACCACCACAGACGCAGAAACTCTTACTGTTTGTATTTTGGCCACTCTTAAACTGTAGACCAGTTGCCATAGTAACAACCATCCTAGAAACGGGATCAGTCTCAAGTCGAACTCATTTATTTATTTATATATTTGTTTTTTTTTTCTTGTGTGTGTTTGTGGAATGACAAGCTGCTGTGTTTTCTTTTCTGTATTTTGAGAGTTGCTTGTTTTTAGGGTTTAGAGTTGATTAGAATCACTATTTCTTGAATACGTTAAATTGCTGGTACAGGCACGGAGCAGTTTTCGATTCATAAATGTTTCAGTGATGGTTTTTGCATCCTTGGTTGTGTGAGAGATCGCTCTGTGCTGTAATTCAGCTGTTTGAATAGTTCTCTTGTTGGCCACAAACTCTTGGCTGTGTGGGACCGCAGGATCACACACAAACGATCACTCACGCGCACATCAGGCTCATCTTTATTGTCCTGTCTCGCTCGATCAATACCTTATTACATTTCAGATGGACAAGTCATACCCTCTTTTTCACCAAAATTTTGCCAGCGCTCGGTTGGTTGCGTCTGTGAATCTCTCTTAGGCCCTGTCTGCGTTTGTTCTGACTTCAATGAATGATGATGATGAGTGGGGATGATGATGATGTAACTCACTGTGATACAATAAGAAGTGCACCGTTCATGATATTATGATTGAAAGATTTTTTTTAAAGTCATATAATTTTAAATTATTTTATACGTTTGGATGGATGGATGAAAATATAGAAATATAAATATAGATGGATGAATTGATAGATAGATAGATAGATAGATAGATAGATAGATAGATAGATAGATAGATAGATAGATAGATAGATAGATAGATAGATAGATAGATAGATAGATAGATAGATAGATACAGTTAAAACAATTAAATAAGTTTACATACACTCTAAAAAAGGAACATAACCATTTTTTAAAAATGTCTGAAAGTAAATCATACTAAACGTTTACTGTTTTAGGTCCGTTAGAATTACCTAAATGATGTACATTTGCTAAATGCTAGAATAATGATATAATAAAAAAATAATAATAATAATTTTTAGAGAGTTTAAAGTTTACATACATTTCCTTTGTGTTTTTTTTTTTTAGCTTTGCTTTAAACTGTATAACTTTGGTCAAATGTTTTGGGTATTCTTTCACAAGCCTCTCACAATAGTTAGACAGAACTATTCTGTCAATTAGACAGAATTGGTGCAACTGAGTCAGATTTGTTGGCTGTCTTGCTCGCACAAGTTTTTTCAACTCCGCCCACAAATTTTCTATAGGATTAAGATCAGTGCTTTGTGATGGCCACTCCAAAACATTTACTCTGTTGTCCCTTAAGCACATTTGAACTACTTTGGCAGTATGCTTAGGGTCATGGTCTGTTTGGAAGACCCATTTGTGGCCAAGATTTAATTTCCTGGCTGGTGTCTTGAGATGTTGCTTCAGTATTTCTACATAATTTTCTTTCATCATGATGCCATCTATGTTGTGAAGTAGACCAGTGCCTCCTGCAGCAAAACAGCCCCACAACATGATGCTGCCGCCCCCATACTTCACAGCTGGGATGGTGTTCCTATAGGCTTGCAAGCTTTCCCCTTTGTCCTCCAAATGTAACACTGGTCATTATGGCCAAACAGTTTAATCTTAATTTCATCAGACCACAGGACATGTCTCCAAAAATATATAATTTTTCCCTGTGTGATTTAGCAAATTGTAATCTGGCTTTTTTTTATTCTGGCTTGTTGATTTTTCCCATGTTGTCCCACAAGTAAACAGTGTGTTTGAAGTTTTCCTTAAAAACTATTCAGTTGTGCCTCCAATTAACTCAAATGTTGTCAATTAGCCATTCAGAAACTTCCAAAACCTTGACACCATCGTCTGAGCTTTTTCAGAGGCATTATAATCTTACTGTATGTAAACTTGACTTTCAAGAAAGGTTAAAGCAATTTCTCAAAAAAATATCTCTCTCATTATTTTGCTATCCTAACTTACCTAAAAGAGAAAAAGTTTAGTCACATTAGCATCTGACTTTTTAGATAGATAGATAGATAGATAGATAGATAGATAGATAGATAGATAGATAGATAGATAGATAGATAGATAGATAGATAGATAGATAGATAGATAGATAGATCCCAGTGTATTTGGTCTCAGTACATTTTGCTTCATTTTAAGACTGTTTCATTCTGTTTTTGTCTCCTCACCACAGAGCTGTCAGTCATTCATCAACACCACAAGAAAACACCTGAGTAGGTGGAGCATGCCTAGTGGGAGCGGGTGGCATTACTATGCCTGAAGGCACGTGGCGATGGTGTCCATGGAGACAGATGGCAGCTTCACCGGGGGCCACGGTCTGTCCCTCTTACAGGCTGAAGATGGCGTGGGGGCCGGGCTCGCACAGCAAGAGGGCTCGTGGCTCGGCTTCCGTGCGACTGTGAGTGCTGTGCTGCTGCTGGAGCTGCTCCTCGGGGTGGGCGGCAATCTGACCGTGCTGGTGTTATACTGTGGTCACTGCAGCCTGCTGGAGTCTGTCAGCCATGCGGTCACTCTCAGCCTGCACACCCTTGACCTGCTGCTCTGTCTCCTCTGCCTACCCATCACTGCCACGCTCCTCATACTGGGTGGAGCCTCGGTTCCGCACCACGCCCTCCTCTGCTGTCTCCACGAATCAGCAGCCAGCTTCGCCAGCGTGGGCACAGCACTCAACCTGCTGCTTATCAGTTTAGATCGCTATGACATCAGCGTCCGACCAGCCAATCGCCTGCTGACGCCTCGAAGGGCAGCTGTTTTACTTGTGGCAGTGTGGGTGCTTTCTCTAGCTGTGCCACTTCTTCCATTCGTGGAGGCAGGGTTTGTGTCAGGGCAAGGCGAGGGGGTGTTTGTGCACACAAATGGCACTGTGCTTTGTTCAGAGTGGGGGGGGACTCTACAGGCTCATCTGTTACTGCAGGTTCCTGTGTTCCTGTGCTCTCTCGCTGTGATGCTATTTACATACTCACGAATTCTGCAGACTCTGCGCATCCGCATTGGACGCACACCCAGGCCACATCGAGACAGCAAACGGCCTGCACATCGCCTCTGGTTGCGTCGTAAAAGGTCAACAAGGTCACCGGATCACATGACGAGGAATACGCCCACATCACCACCACCACTTTCAACTGGGCCACTAATCATCTCAGATACAGTTACCACTGTAACAATCAACACTGAGACCAACACTCCTTCGCTCACCACACCACTTAGCCCCACCCCTACGGTGTCTGTCATAACCTCACCTTTAAGCCCCACCCCCACTGCATCAATGACACCTTTGAGTCCCACCGCATCCCTCTCTGTTATAACTAGCCCTAATATCGCTACTCCTGCATCCACACCTTTGAGTCCCATGCCTACTGTGTCTACAGTAACCACTCAAGTAAGTCCTGCCCCCGTCCAAGGTCCATCCAGCATGGGTGTGGGTGCGTCAGTGTCAGCCATTTTAGCTCTGCGCCGAGCAGTTCGGCGCCACCGGGATCGACGAGAACGTCAGAGGCGAGTCTTTCGCATGTCTGTGATCATCATTCTCTCGTTTCTCCTATGCTGGGCGCCACTCTCCATTATGCCCATTCTTATGCTGGCAATCGGGCCGTCTGATTGGCTGGAACGCCTGAGACTTTGCTTCCTTGTGCTCGCTTATTGGACGGTAGTGCTACATCCGCTGCTGTATGCGTTTACAAGGCAAAAACTGCGCAAAGTTCTGCATACCCGTCTGCGCAGGCTGAGGCCGCAAAACGTGCAGAATCGTATTCGCACTAATACCAGAATCCGTCGCAAGCACGGGGCAAATTGCAGCGATGCTACTGAGCGCTGCCTGACGGAGGCTGTTAGAGAGTAAGTGTTTGTGTGTCTGGGACTTATAACTAGGCTCAGACAGAATCTGAGTGTGCGTTCCCTTGGGTGAACTCTCTATCTGTTCATTTATTAAATGTTTTGGGGGATTTAATTATGGTTTCAGATGCTAGTATGATTGATTTTTGCCCCATTTAGCATATTTTACTATATTTAAATCAAGACTGTAGCCATTTTTAAACACTTGATAGGACCAAAGGAGTTATTTTGATGGGGTGGGATTAAATAATTAAGGCATTTAAGTGGAATGAAGAAAATTGAAGAAGAACAGAAGGGTCTAGATTTGTTGGTGAGAATCAGTTTGCACATATGCACACATTCACTGTTAGTTGTTCATCTAATATGCTGAATAGTGCTTCGCTAATGTTTTTGTCTTGTAACATTAAGCTTTGACTTACATGCTTCATGTAAATGATTGTAAAAATTCATAGATGAGCCTTTATTTTCAATTCAAAGACAATTAAAAAGGGTTAGGGATGGGACAAGGGTTATGGATTATATCGCCAAACAATTCTTGAAATGTAAATGTTTAGCTACTCATTTAACATTAAAGCCAAAAGCTGCGGTCACTCTGCACTTTTCTCACATAGACTTCCATTCATACGCACGCGAATGCGTCAGACCCGAAAAGCAAGCTCACGCAACAAGTTTCGCAGTCCACAAAATTTAAAATATGGATTAATCACTCGCTTTTTTGAATGTCTAACGTCACTTCAGAATTCTAAGGTTCTATCTGCGTTCTAAATGATTTTGAGATACTGAGCTTCAAAGCTTTTGCATTCCATATAGCAAACAATGTGTGTGTACCAATTCTCTTTCAAACATTAATATGACAGAGACCCTACATGTACTCTAAATGTAAATTATCAAAGTTATCTTACATTTGCAAATTGAAATAAAAAAACACACAGTAAATGCAGATAGAACCTTCTAGTTCTAAAAAAAAGTCATTTTTCACTTGGAATTATAAGATTCTATCTGGCAGATCATTAATTGAACCATTACTTTTTTAAGAAATACAATCAAAAAATATATATAAATTTGTGTTGTAACAATATGTTGATGCTTGAGAAAGTTACATTTTTGCTTTCTATAACATTTATTTCATGTTTTAGGATGATTTTTACAAGGTACAAGACTTGATACAAGGCTGTGCTAAATATTGTGTCCAGTGCAGATGTTCATTTTATCTAATTAATATGTTAATATTTATTACATTTTATGCTTCATATGAAGCATTGAATTATATTTATTAAATTATATGCCCCATGAATTTAATTAGGTATTTGCCCTTCAAGGCTTAATATTAAATTTAAAGACTTTAAGAGAAAACAGACAATGAGCAAATTATTTAAAAAGTGTTTCACTGACTATATATACACAAATAAAAATATTCCACATTTAATATATCCATTTTTTAATATTAATTTATTTTTCCACAATGTAAAATTTAACATTTCATCTCAATGTCAAAAATGCTTCTAAATCATCACATTTACACACATCTCAATTTTGTGTGGTGCAGCATTATTTAGCCGACTCAGATTTTTTGAGATTTTGTGTTTCTTTCTGGTGTTTCCTGCTGTCAATGAAGCAGTCCGGCGAAATGACAAAGAAAGCTGATGCTGATTGGTCCTTGTGCGTGCATAAAAAATGCTGATTGGCTCACAGAAAGAACCTTATAGAGCCGAGCTAGTGTTCGTGTAGTGTAGATAAACCGTTTTTATTTTTTAAATAAAAAGTCTTAAAATGTAAACAACTTATAAAAGCACATCACATAATGTAAATAAGTTGTCCTTTTATAAGCATATATAAATAACTCAATTTTGTCAAAAATGTCAGATAGAACCTTACAATTCTAAGGTGACATAATATATTGTTTAACCCCGCCCCTTTTCACGGCACCGTACTACATAAGTGTGACTGCTGCAAAAGCATCACAGCTACATTTAAATCACCTGTGGAATCCTGTTAAGCCTGCCTTCTTCACTTCTAATTGGCCGTCTTAATTACTCTATCACACTAGCAACCATTGTGTTGGTGGTATGTATTAAAGTGCAGTGTTTCTCAACCACGTTCCTGGAGGACCACCAGCACTGCATGTTTTGGATGTCTCCTTTGCCTGTCACACCCATTTCAGGTCTTTCAGTTTTTGCTAATGAGCTGATGATCTAAATCAGGTGTGTTTGGTTAAGGACACATGGAAAATGTGCAGAACTGGTGGTCCCATGGAAATGTGGTTGAGAAACACTGCACTAGAGCAAGAATATCAAGAATATTAAATATTGGGAGGGTCCATGTAAACATATCTAATTATTGGGTAAAGGGGACTGTCGATAAAATCTATTCAAAGTCTGTGCAGAAAATGTCAAAGAAAATTGATAAAGTCAGCAGATTCCGCCTGGGCCTATTTATGACTGTACGTACAAGGTAAAGTATGTGCAGGAAACCATTTAAAGTGTTAGATGTGTTAGATGATATGTGTGACTCACTCACCTCTATAAAGGAAATTAAAAGATGTTGGTTGGTCTCTTGTACGTGAGTGTGTATCATCATTGGCAACTAATCAGCACAGGGTTTCTAAAGCACACTGAACTCTGAGGTCAATAGGCCGCTGTCTAATTAACCAGTAGAGCACAAATATTCTCATGGTGCTAGAGGTTTAAAGAGCGAGACCCAGAGAGCCAATCTACACGTGTGAGTCTGCAAGAGGTCATGTGCAATAAACTCCAAATCCAGGTTATGCATCGCATGATTTCCATCACAATTAATACCAATCTATCGGCTTTCATCGTGTGGTGTAAAAGTAACCATCCACCAGTACACATTCATTTGCACATATTTTCCAGTGTCCTTGTCACTGATAGTCTAGAGGGCAATAGATTTATTATAGTGTTTATTAATGTATATGATCAGGGATGTAAATAGTGATATTTTTGTGGTTTGAAACTGCAGCCAATTTCAATTCTGCTCTACCAAGGGCATGCGTACTGGTTCGATCAGTTTCTGAAAATATTGACACTGAAACCACTTTTTCAAAGCTGAAAATAATTTATTTTGTGTCCCATATATGTATATATTTTGTCAGTGTTGTACATTCTTTCACTTTGAGGTGGTTATTGTATTCTTTTACAATAGAGGAGCAATAAGTCTGAATTACAGTAATAAAAATATTCAGCCTCTTTGCTTGTTTGGTTTGTTAACAACTTCAGCGTGGTTATTTTGGGTTTGCAAATAGAGAGAAGGTGCATTTAAAAATTATGAAAACACTTCAGTTATTATCGATTCTCTGGATTTGCCAATTGTAGGTAAGTGTTTTGAGTAAAATGTTAATTTGTGTTTTATTTTATGCGATAATGAAGAATACTGTATGATGAATGTTCTGTTAAACGTTTGCATTCACTCTGCCATGTAGCTTTAAGAGTATGGAGCCAGATCAGTCTCAAAAATAATATTTTTACAAAATAAAATTCATACATGCGCAGCACAGTTCATGTTTACACAATCCCATTATTAAATTCAAAACACAACTCATAAATACAACACACAATATATAAATGTTTTTGCCAAATGAATTAATTTTGTGCATTTAGGAATCACTTTTTAAATTTACAAATTGAACTAGTGTATTTTATGACTTGTGTTTGGAATTAACAAATTGGATTTGTGTATTTTTGAAGTGCATTTTAAATTTTTGAATTGGATTGGTGTATTTTTGAATTGCATATTGAATTTACGAATTGGATTTGTGTATTTATGACTTGCATTTTGATTTTATGAATTTTATTTGTGTATTTATGACTTGCGTTTTGAATTAACGAATTAGATGTGTATTTATGAATCGTGTTTTGAATTTACGAATTGTATTTGTGTATTTACGAATTGTTTTGAACTTACAAATAGTTTTTTGTAATTGTTAATTGTGCTGTGCTTGTATGAATTTTATTTTGTAAATGTATTTTATTTTGAGGCTCATCTGGCTCCATATAAAAGAGGCCGAAATCCTGCTGTCGAAAACCTTATACAAACCATGACACTTCCTTTTTCACATTTCACCAACTTCTCTCACTTTGAGATTAGTATTTCCCAATTTTGATAATGTATATGATGTTTCCCATTAGAGCCACCAAAATTAAACTTGCTTTCATCAATAAACTTTAGACCACCTTTCAGTCCACACAGCATGCTCCCCAGAAAAGGTTAGTCCTACCTTTTGATTCTTTCTGATGATGAAGGTTTGAAAGTCCCTTTGACCTTCATCTGGAAAAGCTGCTGTCGAAGGGTTTCAGCCAATGTAGAAGGGCTCAGCAATTTGCAACGTCAGTGAAAACTGGTAAGGCAGGATACCAGTTAAAGGATTAGTTCACCCAAAAATAAAAATTATGGTATCAATTACTCACCCCTATGTCGCATTCATATTAATTGGTCTACGACTCAGTGTCTATATTACGCATGTTTATGTGCACCATGTCCCAAAAACACAACATGCAATAAAATTCCAGTGACAATCAATTTGGCTGTCTGCTCCATCCAAAGGCGACACGGCAGAAACATTTAAACACCAGCCATTCCTTTAAATATCATCCATTGCACTGATTAATACATATTTAACCTATTTAGTTGTTAAAAGTATAGCTTTAGGCTGTGTGACTGATGTTGGTTTGCACAGAGTCACTGACTTTCATTTTCAAACAGTTTGCAAGCTATTTAGGCGATGCAGTGGGTAGCAATGTCGCCTCACAGCAAAAAGGTCGCTGGTTGGCATTTCTGTGTGAAGTTTGCATGTTCTCCCTGTGTTCACGTGGGTTTTGTCGGGGTGCTCTGATTTCCCCCAAAAGTCCAAAGTGTGGTATACACATGTGGTATTGGGGAATTGGGGAAGCTAAAAAATGTCCTTAGTGTATGTGTGAATGAGTGTGTATGGATGTTTCCCAGTGATGGGTTGCAGCTGGAAGGGTATCCACTGCATAAAACATGCTGGATAAGTTGGCGGTTCATTCCGCTGTGGAATAAGCCAAAAAGAAAATGAATGAAAGCTAGATTTTTAATTTCAAGATCTGATGTGAACAATCTGCTGCTTTCAAGTAGTATGACTTTAAACGTCACGTTAAATGATGTTCAACCTCACATTGGTGTCATTTAACACTTTATAAAGCACATAATCTGTACCTGAGGTGGTAATTGTCATGGTAGGTTATGGTGTTGTATTGCAACGACATCGAATAAATTAAATTTTTTGTGACGGCTCACAAAAGTATTCTTGCAGCTTGATAATATAATTTTTTTTTTTATTTAATAACCACTGAAGGCATGTGGTCTGTCTTAAGAATGTTTCTTGATACATTTCTGGATTTTGAAGGAGTCACAACCTTGCTGCCTATGGAGGATGAGGGAGCTCTCGGAATTCACCTAAAATAGCTTTATTTTTTTTACAAAGAAGAACAAAGGTCTCAGGGGGGTTGGAAACAACATGAGGGTGAGTAATTAGTTACATGATTTTCATTTTGGGCTGAACACAAAATTTCATATTTGGGTTCATGGGCTAAAACAGACCTTAAACAGTTTCTGTCAGATAATTGAGGAATTTACCTGGTGCCAAATTAACCTGGGGGAATCTGAAAGTTTTTGTACTGCACTTTAAAATATGTAAATATTCAAGTAGGTCCAAGGCACCTTGAACCTGTAGACTGTATGTTCATATAAGTTGGTGTTTGTCGAAGGTGTACAATCTAATCTGCATAGGTTTCCTGATTGGGAAAGTTTGCTGTTCTGAATAATGATAACATTCCGAGATGCTTGTGCTGAAAGTTAATTAGTGTACGGTGGCATCTTCTCATTACCTGAGTTTATTAAGAAGTGCAGACTGCTTTAATATATACAATTAGTCCATGCCGAGAAAGGTTGACTGACTTCATCCCAGCTGATAAAAGTCAAACTGGCAATTAAGAACCTCCTGTGTCTCTGTCAGCATTTGCAGTCTCACCCAGAAGATCAAATGCCATTCGAGAGATACTCAATAAAGTAGCTACCTGTTCAATCAGTCAGATGGTAGCTTTTCAAAATCCCTCTCTCTCTCTTTCTCTCTCTCTCTCTCTCTCTCTCTCTCTCTCGCTCTCTCTCTCTTCCTGATTCAGACCTGAAAATGTTATTCATCTTTAAAGATGGGGTTGTGGTTCAGCCATGTGTGTGTAGAGAATAGGAGACATACATTCCTCATTATCGCTGATAGAAGCTGCACTCCACTTGTGAAGTCTGATCGTATTAACACTTATTAATGTTTGATGACACACACTGACATTTGCAGGAGCCCAATAATTGGAAGACCAATAATGGGGACGGGGTCTTGCACATGCCTTAATGGAGAGGTGAACAACTTTGATTCAGGAGATAATACGGGTCAGTAAGGACATGACTACCTTTATTTTCTTGATTTAATTTGAATTCACTCCATGAACACAAATATGAAACTGGAATATGACATTTACTGAGGGATGATTTTCATCTTAACACAAAGGAGTGTTATATCACCCTCAATGGGTTTATTTTCGGATAACAACTTGTTTGGATATAAATAATATGTGGCTGCTTAAATAATTTCACCATTATTTCTCCATCGAGATTTGTTCACTTGTTCAACAACTACCCAGCAGGTACAGGACGTCAACAGGACGTCAGATTGACATTGTACCCCAACATCGAGACGTTGAATTTTGGATGGAAATGAAAATTGGGTTGATGTCAGAATCCAACATCGGACAGATTTTGGTGATTTTCCAACGCAACCTAAAAACACAAATGTCAACGTCTAATGATGTTACAGCTAGACATTGTTTGGACTTTACCACTATGACATTGTAAGGTCCACCCAGCTGGCCTAATAAAGGAGTCCACTGGTGGATGAAGGTTCACTGCTCATTCTAAAGTATTTTTTAATAGTCCCCTTAGATGTACACCCTTGAGTTAAAGGTCAAACTATTTCTAATCAGAGGTCAAAACCATTATTATAAATAGAACCGATTACTGTTCTTTAAAATAATTTTGGTTTAGCCAAGCTCACGGTTTCCTATGTACACTTAATTTAGAATAACATTACTTACAAACCAGGGTCATCATCCTATCTCTAGGTTAGTCGTGCAACACCTTGTTGCCCTAGACGGAAATAATTTCTTTTCCACCCAAGTACACTGAAATCAATATGAAGGTTCAATCGAATCTCTAAACTACAGTTAGTGTGCCCAATGCTCCATTTAAACTGGACTTTAGTCCATCTACTGACCTGACGCAGGAAGTGCGGAAACAAGGATACAGCATAATCTACTAAAATGAATAATTACAGAGTAAGCGGAATGCTTGGTTTAAGATGGTGGCTCAATGTTGTATTTTGGTCACTTTCCAACACAACCTAAAATCAACCAAATATCAACATCATTTGATGTCGTCATTGGACATCAAAACAATGTTGTCCTTGGTTGCGGGCTAGACATAAAATTTTGGTCACCTGACATCATAACCTAAATCTCACCTTATCTTAACATCTTATGACGTTGTGTGTATGCTGCATACATTTACTTTGAAAAATATTTAAATTATAATTAATTTTATTTATTAAGTGTTTTAATAAAATTTAATTAAAAGTATGCTTACCAAGGTAGTATGCTTTATTAAAATATACAAAAATTGTGATATCATGAAATATTTATTGTGGCCAAGAGAGTTAAACATGTGGCAATTTAAGTAAACATGCAATTACAAAAAAATGCCAGCAAATAAAGAAAAGGTTTCATCCATTTGATAGCACAAGTGCTGCAAATCCTCACAATGCAATAAAATTTTTAAAAAACGCACAGCATTTTCTCACAACGCAAATTTTTAAAGAAATCACACTGCATTTTTTTTTCACAATGTAAACAATTTTTTTAAAAATGCACAGCATTTTCTTACACTGCAAACAATTTACAAAAACGCAGCATTTTCTTACAACGCAAACAATTTACGAAAACACTGAATTTTCTCACAACGCAAACAATTTTTTAAAAAATAAGCTGCATTTTCTCACAACGCAAACAATTTACGAAAATATGCTGCATTTTCTCACAACGCAAATTTTTAAAAATACACTGCATTCTCTCACAACACAAATGATTTTAAATACGAGCTGCATTTTCTCACTTCGCAAACAAATTTTTTAAAAACGCACTGCCTTTTCTCACAACGCAAACAATTCACAAAAACGCTGCATTTTCTCACAATGCAAAAATATTTTAAAAAGGCGCTGCATTTTCTCACAACGCAAACAATTCACAAAAACGCTGCATTTTCTCACAATGCAAAAATATTTTAAAAAGGCGCTGCATTTTCTCACAACACAAACAATTTACAAAAATGCTCTACATTTTTTCACAACACTTTCAAATAGCTCAGAACACAATGTAAATGTTTTAAGTGAACCCTAAAACATGACAAAATTGGCTACTTAGGTTATGGTTTTTTATACTAATGAAATACAAGACAAGGGAATCAGAAAGTTAAAATAAACAAACAAAAATCTCACCTTTCTCACGTCCATCACGTTTTTGGGTCTACTTGAAACATTTCCATTGTGTTGTGGTGTTTTTGCAAATGTTGTGAAAGAAAGCAATGCATTTTCGTAAATTGCTTGTGTTGTGAGAAAATGCAGTGCATTTTGTTAATTTGTGCATGTTGTGTGAAAATGAAGCATGTTGTTTTAATGTGTATGCATAGTGAGTATTTTTTTAATTTGCTGTCGTTTTGTTTTGTAATTGCATGTGTTTTCTTAAATTGCTGAAAATATTACCTTTTAATATGATCAGTAATATTTTAATATACAAAACTTGTTATTATTTTAACTGTGCTGACAATCTTCAGTTTGGTTTGACACTATAAGAGGCTATGCTAAATTGATAGTATAGTCACGGCTATTTCATTTATAAAGCGAATTCATTATTATTCAGTCACTGAGAAACAATTATGATGATGCACATGGCTATGTACACACATGGATTGTAGGTTATTACGGGTGCATTCAAATTACCCATTTGTAATTGTTCATTTATTTCATGATTAGGAAAACTAATGCACTTAATTAAATTTACATATTACATTTTAAATGGTATAATCAGCATCTATCTAACACTCTTCTCTTTTAATTATGAAAACTCAAGTATGCTGATTAGTGTGGGTGCCATTTGTTTGTGTGCCTTCATGAGCAAAGAAAGAAGAAAAATGAAAGAGTGGATAGGTGGGTGGTGGGTAATATTTTTTCTTACTGTATGCCATAAAAGTGCTGCCACGTATTCATTAAAATCTCTCCTCTCTCACCATTCTCTCACTTCTCACTCGCATGCATCTTTTTAAATCTCATCTGTTCCAGTCACTGTCATCATCTTTCTTCTTTTCATCACTGGCTGTGTCTTGCTTTTTGGTTTTTCTCCCTTCGTTCTGTCCTCACTCATCTCTTTTCCAGACTTGCATAAGAACAAAGATCTGCCTATGTGCCTGTGCAAGGAGAAAGTCACCTTGGAGGACAGGAAGAGAGAGAGAGAGAGAGAGAGAGAGAGAATTCGTGTGGGTGGAATAACTAGCAGAAGGATGAATCCCATGATGACTGAATCAACCCTCACGTGTATTTCTAGATATTTTTCCCCACATAACGTTAGAAATTTTTTTCGTTTCTTTGTCATCTATATAACTTATTTACTTTTCTGCATGGTTTCCTTGATCACAAACTCTAATTTTACTGTTTTACCAGTTTGGAAAATGCCTGCACTGTTATTGAGCGAATGAAAAATAAGCGCAATTGTCGTTACATTCGTTTCTATTTGGGAGGAAACGCCGTTCACTGGGTGTTTAATTCAGTGACAGAATGTAAACGAATGAAGTTATCAAGTTAATCTTGGAAAATACCTGGTATTAATATGAAGCACATAATAAAATCTATAATCCGGATACACAAGCAGCCAAGTAGGCAAACAAGTAGGCTATGTGTGATTATGTTCTTTATCCGCCGAAATAGCTCAGTTGGGAGAGCGTTAGACTGAAGATCTAAAGGTCCCTGGTTCGATCCCGGGTTTCGGCAGTTTTTATTTTCGCAAATTACATTATTACGTCTGATATACTATAAGCTTAAAAATAAAAGTTATACAACACAAAAAAATCTAAGAAAGCAAAAGAAGAAGACTAAAATACGTAACCTGAGCTATGTTGTTTGCCAGGTTGCCTGCCATTCTTGTTACGTATCATGTGGTTCAGACCGTATCCTGAAGATGTCGCTGTAGTTTCACTTCATTATTTATTCGCCACAGCGGTTATTCGCTGTAGCTACGTCAGGGGGCGATGTTGATCAACAAATCGGTGTTCTTACCTCGTGGAAAACGCAAGAGAAGCCAAGTCATTTTGTGCTGACTTTTGTGACATTTGTTTGGACTCCAGGATAGGATTACGGTACAGTACCTGTAACATCTTGAAACCAATGTAACGTTACATGTCTTTATATTACTTATATTACAGCTTAACTCACTGTATATCTGTTGTTGCCTCTCGATATGCTGCCAAAATAGTTGGTCTGTCATATAAGTTAGGCTAACATACCGCATGGATAAATCTTCCAAAAATGCTCCGTATTAGCACACATAGGCGTCAAGTGATCGTTTGTTTGTTCATTTACATATTTATTAGTTTATTTAAATATGAATTATATATTTCATATCGATTAATTTAATCGTATTATATAACTTAAGACATATTGAGGTAAAATTAGTTCTGTTGACACATTCAGACTAATCAATAATATATTTTCAGAAAAGTATTCTTTGCAAATTCTAAATGGTTGAAATCATATTAGCAGCCAATGACTATCAAAGTACAACACTGTTCATAGTCGATCAAATAGTGCTAATGTTGTTTTAAAGTCATACTTGAGACGAAATATTTAAAAGTACCATGGTTTCCAATATAGGGAGCATGTCATAAGTTGTTACTGAATAAATGTGCAAATATAAAACCAACATTACGTTACCCTAAGAAATGTTCCATAAGCAACATTCCATTAAACAGAAATCCCATTTACTTTCTTCAGAATGTATCAGACAATTGCCCATGTTTTTATTATAGCAAAATGTCAGCAACCGTGTTGTTTTGGTGAATTGATTGTCATTTGTATAGCCACCGTTTTACTTCTATGTCACGGTTAAACTACTATTAATTCAAGGTTACCATTGTTTAACAAAAAAAAAACTTTTTTCATGACCTCATGGTATGTTATATGTTAATGTACAGTTCTCTCAACAGCTCTTGGTTTTAGTGCTTAGATGTACTTGTCTTTTATACAGACATGTAGAAATGTAAAGTATTGCAAATGTGTTGTTTTTGGTCCAGTCTTCTTTTAGCACTTCCTCCAATTTGACTTTAAATTTAACCTACATTCATTGATTCACTTCATTTGTTTGTTTATTATCTGCCTCTAATATATTATTTACAGTAGTTCTAGATGTTGTGCAGGGCAGTTTACGATTGTCAGTGTTTTATGAAGTGCTTTTCGTTCAGGTGGAGATCAAGAGCTTAATATTTCACAGTTATTTACACATTTAATGATTGTCTAAAATTTTAACTTTAATTAGGTCATTTCTGAGATTGCATCATTCTAGTTTATCAGAAACGTCTCAGATTTCAAACGCGTGATTAGTAGCATGCCAGGGTGGTTTTACTTTTAATAGAACTGACCCACCTTTGCAATATGTGCAAGCATGTCTTTACTAGAGGCATGGCTGACATACAGTATATCACACACAGACAGAAACACATATGGGAACCGGTATTACATAACTAAAGGCCGGCGTGCAGCCAAATCCTCAATCTCCTGCTTCATCTCTTCAGATTCTCCCACACACATACCAGATACACAGAAACCTCCTCTGTTGTTCATGCCAAATCAATCATAAAATTCTTGTCAGTCAGGTTCTCGTATTTGACATTCTGTACTATACGAAGCTGCTCCCTAATTTATTTTTATTCATAATCTGGAGGACGCTGAACCCCATGAACCATAAATTAGACACGTGAGTTTAGTATTTTTATTCACATTCCTTCCAAGTTTTACATATGGTCTGTGATCTCTGCATCAAAAACAGTGTTGGTTATAACTAAGGCTGGACTGTATGTACCAGCAGAACTGTCTTCATAAAATGTCTCCAGTTTCATTGTCCAGTTCTCAGGTGACTTCTCTTTACACGCTTTATGGTTCTAAATAACTCTTGGTTATCTTGCAATGGTATAAATGTGGTTGTAATGAGCATGTCAGGCAAATGGTTCCCACATATGTGGCACTATCAGTCACACTTGTTTTTATGGTGTATACCACTGTGGGATGTACTGACGCAGTAGTTTAAGCTTGTTATAAAAACATCATCATCATTCCGAGTTATCTCAACTTTATATGAGTGGAATACTATATAGGCGACTCTACATAGTTTGCTATTTAAAGTGACAACTCTTGTGTGGTGATATGAGTGTGTGTGTGTGTGTGTATGTGTGTGTATATATATATATATATATATATATATATATATATATATATATATATATATATATATATATATAATATTATGGCATTAGCTATATATTTGAGATTTATTTTTTAATTTCAACAACTTTTAGGGATAGTAGTGCTTTCCACACAGACTTTACTTGAAATATACTTTAGACTTTATATCAACAGCCAACCAAGTATATTTCTCTTGCCCTACACATTTTGTACTGCTTGTTGATTGTGCGTGAGACAATTCTCACACACTCCCACTCCCACACACAATCGTATTAAAATGCATCTGGCCATAGTTCCTAAATGTCCTTAAATGTCTGGGTTTTTTCTTTCACCTTCTACAGTTGTCGTTAATCGTATGCATTTTGTATTACCTTTTTATTTAAGCCTCTTTTCGATTGACTTTACAACTGACTGCGCACATGCAACCTCAAGAGCAACAGAAATATAAAATTCTTAATTCTTTAATAAAGATCTCAGAAAAAATTAACTATATACTCAAGAGAGGATGAAATTATTTAATTCTTGTAATTATTAAATTTTTTAGCATACTTTTATACATTTTTCTGTTATTTAATTATCATTTGCTGTATATTTTATTAATTTGTTGATGTAAATATATTGCATGCTTCATATCTAAAATGTTTTGGCAATACTGTTCAAAATGTCATGCCAATATTGCAACTTGAACCTAAGTGAGAGAGCGAGATCAGCTGTTATTAGTCAATGGCTCCTAAATAGCATCAAAGTAAGAGAAATAGTTAATAACTTTTTTTTTTTTTTCAACAGGCTTTAAAAAATTAAACCATTGAAAAGAGATAGTGTATAACATTGTCATAATTAATAAAAATATAGTTAAAAATAGTCACATTTTTTATTTTATTGTTTGTCATGTAGTTAATCATTTATTTGATGGGTAAAAGGTTTTTTAACCACCGCAAGTATATTTCAAATCTGTGGCAAGCATTGAATAGTATGTGGTTTGTGTTTCAGTGAGTGGGCCAGACAACATTTCTCATTTTTGTTTTCTAATAATGTAATCATTTTATTTGTATTTCAGTTGTAATGCAATGAATGCATCTTAATTGTTTTAAATGACACTGGCTGGAGCTTTCAGATTTCTTGCCAGTCCACATTTTAAATTATTGCCTGATTTTTTTATTATTATTATTATTATTAATATTTTTATTATTATTATTATTATTATTATTATTATTATAAATGTGTAAGTATAATCTGAAAATAGTGTGATTTTTTTTTTTTTTTCAACCCGATCTCATGATAAAAGTCTACTATTCAATGTATTGACAAAAAAGTGGCTAAATTAGATTAGATTCGACTTTATTGTCATTACACATGTACAAGGCAATGAAATGCTGTAGATATTCATTCATTCATTTTCTTTTAGGCTTAGTCCCTTTATTAATCTGTGATCAACACAGTAGAATGTACCACCAATAAATCCAGCATATGTTATTACGCAGTAGATGCCCTTCCAACTGCAACCCAGCACTGGGAAACACCCATACACTCTTGCATTCACGCACATACACGACTTAATAAAAACTAGAAATGTATGAATGAGATTGTACAAATAAGCTATACTAAATCAAAAATATATGAGATGATTTGTCATGAGATTGTGTTGGAGATTTGACATTTTCTGTCTCTCCTTTTTCCCTGCTTGTTTTTATTTCTGACAGTACTTTTATTGTTACAGTAGTTTCTTTTTCTTTAAGGATATGCTATTATTTTCTTAATATTCTTCTTTTATCTGATAGTATTATATGCTGTTAGACTAATTAAAACACAAAGTCAAGCAACAATAAGGAAATTGTTCCCTTTCTTTGACCAGAAAGATTGCTTTATTGCACTCAGCCAGTAATTTATAGGGTTTATTCTGAAAATATCATTAAATTGTTAATTGTAAATGAAACACACTGCCTGTTGTGCTTGTCATTCTGGCCTTTCTTGATCTTAATGTCTTCCTGGAATACAAACTTTAGGAAGTTTTTTTTTTTTTTTTTTTTTTTTTTTTTAAACAACAATGCTCAGATTTCGGAGAGGCAGGAAGGAGCTGGAAGTTGGCCAAAGTTCAAGATTATTTCCCTTAGTCTTAGTTTTTGTGTTGGTTGTAAGTGTTGAGAATTGACTTGAGACCTTTCAAGAGCACATTAACATGGCCTTAGATTTGGTTTTAAAGGGATAGTTCACCCAAGAATTAAAATTTATTCACTCACACTTGCTTGTTTACTACGAGTTTCTTTACTCTGTTGAACACAAAAGAAGATATTTTGAAGAATGCTGAAAACCTTTTAATATTTACTTCATAGTAAAAAACAAATACAGCAGAAGACAGTTTTCCAACTTTCTTTAAAATATCTTATTTCGTGTTTAGCAGAAGAAAGAAAATCAAGCTGGAACAAGACTGATTAAAAGTTTTACTTTCTATTTCTTAGGGTTTGCTATTTGCATTTGTTTTTTTAGTTCTGTCATTTATTCTGGTCCAGTTACTCTGAAATAGTTTCTTTCAGTTTAAACTCAAACTGTTCATATGGGCTAAATTGAAACCAACATATAACATTTAGCCCATATAAACTGTTTGCAACTAGGGATGCAATGATATGGATTTTTTGGCCGATACTGATAACTGATAATTCTTCAGAATATGTATAGGCTAATAATTATAAATGTGTTATATTTTTATGCAGCAAACTTCATAAAAGATTGAGCTGCTCTTATGAACTGAATAGTCTATACTCAAAGCAAAAAATCGAATAGATTCATCCTATTTGGCGTTTTAGATTCTTTTGAACGCATGTAGCTGCTGCTTGTCAATCAGACAACGCTTCTGCGCTCGTTCTTGCTGTCAATTGCGGAAAAAATGATCAATGAAAAGTTTTACTCAACTGCAGGCGGTGCAGCTAAGCTTTGAGCTCAGGTGACTTTATGACAAACACAGAACATAATATAAAGACAGAATGTGCGGCGAGTTGAGAGTTCCTACGCTGGATTCAGTGACCGGCACACTGCACCTCTCTCCCGTGCTGCTCTGAAGGCTGTAAGATTTGTGTCTGTCTGTCTGTCTGTCTGTCTGTCTGTCTGTCTGTCTGTCTGTCTGTGTGTGTGTGTGTGTGTGTGTGTGTGTGTGTGTGTGTGTGTGTGTGTGTGTGTGTGTGTGTGCGCGTACGCGAGTGTGTCTGTGTGCGCGAGTTTGTGCGTGAATGTGTCTGTGTGCGCGGGTGTGTCTGTGTGTGTGCGCGGTGACGGCTCTCTCGTGCCCTTGTTGTAATCAATATGAATATTTCGATCAAACTGAATACATTCTAACATCAATAACACATGGCAAGCAACGCATTGATTATAACAGTTAATCATATTAGATTACAAAACAACCCAATGAGTTGTTTAGCACGTGTGCATCGCTGCTGTGATGTTTGCACATGTAATATTTTTCCTGAGATGAATTAATGCAAAATACGCAATATAAATAAAAATAAACAATGTGAGGAGAGCTTTATTATACTGCACTGGGCAAGTCTAAACAATCTCAGCCCACGTGTGAGCGGGCAGGCAGTTCTGTACAATTACGGAATTTATCGGCATAAAGATATCGGCCTAATTTAGACATTGGATCGATGACGATAATCTTAAAAATAGAATTTATCTGCTGATATGTATGTGTGTATGTGATTGTATGTTCATCAGGAAAATTGTAAAGATCTTGTTAAGCAGTAAAACAGCAGCAGGATTTTTGTCAGTCACACGTAAATAATCGTCTGCTGTATTTCTGATGCCTGTACCGAACTGTAATGCAACATTGTGACTGTAAAGGGAAAAACTGAGTGTGCTTAATCACTCTTTGCTTTTTAGGGTCAAATCTTGTGACACGTCTTGGTTCATTTTGGTTTGTTGGCACACTTATTACAATTAATCTCTACAACAAAAGAACATTTTGATCGAACAAAATCTGGTAACGCATTCTGTTACACAGCATCTGAAGAATCACATACATTTTTATTTACTGCTTAATTTTCCAGCTTACAACTAATCTGTTTTTCAGTAGCCAGTGCTGTCATTTCAGAAGCAAACCAGCATTTTTTGACCAGTCATACTTGCTGGGTTGAAAGCATGACAGAGATGCACTCAGACAGGACACGGATAATAACACGTGAGGAAGATGCTGACAGAGATAAAGACTGTCCTTTAGCTGCACAGAAGCATCTTCTAATGACAGGCCTGTCCTGTGGCAAGATTAGCCATTAGTCTCAGCGCAACTGCCATATGAATCGCACAAAGAAAAAGCATGTTGTATTTTATGGCAAATAAATAAATAATTTTAATTTTTATCCCAAAATTTGTCTATTTTAAATTTAAAATATAATGAATAAAAATATAAAATTATAGAAATTGTATAAATTAATTACTATGAATTAAATTAAATTTAAGTCAAATTAAATATAAGAACAAGGTACATTTGAGTCAAATATTAAAATATATATATATTTTTTTATAATGGTCTGATAACATTTCCTCCAGGTTTTAAACAAACATTGTGTTTTAAAGGGCCTTGAACCCCCCTGTTTTAGCAGGGTTTTTCACACCTCTACTTTGGAAAAAGTCAGGAAAGTGGGCGTGTCCAGCTCTGTTTAGGGGGAGTGTCGGAGAAGAGAAAAAGGCAAGGTTCGTAAAAAATTGCATAAAAATGGGAGTGTCAAATTTTCATATGTTGTTACTGAAATTTATTCCACCAAATATTTGTTTCCTAAGCCATTTGAAGTTAAAAGGCACCCCTTTTACCCCCTTTTCAAGATTTAAGAAAAGTCTTTTGTGTCTCCCAAATGTGTCTGTGAAGTTTCAGCTCAAAACATTCATTCATTTTCTTTTCGGCTTAGTCCCTTTATTAATCTAGGGTCGCCACAGCAGAATGAACCGCCAACTTATCCAGCACATGTTTTACCCACATGTTTTACCCACATGTTTTACCCATCACTGGGAAACATCCATACACACTCACTCACACACATAAACTACAGTCAATTTTAGCATACCCAATTCAATTGTACCACATGTCTTTGGACTTTGGGGGAAACCGGAGCACCCGGAGAAAACCCACGCAAACGGGGAGAACATGCAAACTCCACACAGAACTGCTAACTGACCCAGCCGAGGCTCGAACCAGTGACCTTCTTTCAGTGAGGCGAATTTGCTACCCACTGCTCCACCGCGTCGCCCACCCTAAAAAACACCCATCATATTATTTATTATACCTGTCAGAATATTACAATTTTATGATATGACTCCATGTAGCTGTTTTTGTATCCTGTGCATGTAATGCAAATGAGCTAGTTCTTCCCTCCCACCCCTCATGCCTGTCAGAGTGTGTGTCCGTCTCCTGCGACATCGGATAAAGAGCACAGTGGCTGTGCTGAAGTAACTTTCCAAATGATTATTAGATGTATTTGTTGTGGAGTTAATTCAAGCCTTTCTGCAACGATGAGTCACACAAAGTCATCTCACAAGTTCACACAGACACATACACACACAGCTCATGCGTTTAACTTGCACTGTTTTTGCATGGCAAATGTGAAGAGATACACATCATTACCCACTACTGTATGGATATCTGTTACGTAAATCTACAAAATAAACCAGATTTAACATCCACAAACCGGGATTGAAGCAATGTCTTTTATAATTGTACTAACATTCAGCTGTGTTGTTAAATTACAGCAATTTTTACCGTCTTTTCTTTATCACAAATATGCACTGTTTTAAAACATTCTTGATCAGATTTGATGATGATTGATGATCACAGAGAGCAAATCTTTTAATCCCAGTTGCTTTCCGCAATTTCTCTTTTGATTATAAACGCTACTATGGAGACATGCGGCTGTCAGGGGAAACTGCATTCCTACAACACGTTTCGGTGGGCCTTAAAATGGGTGAGATTTGGATCTTATTTTTACATTAAGAAATTTAAATATATCAAATTTAAATATAATTTGACTGAGGACGCACTACACATACCTATACCTATACACAGTTGTCCAAACAGCTTACAAAAGATGATTTTCATCATGGGTGCCCTTTAAAACATTGATACTGTGTCAAAATTTATGTGTTTGTATATTCACAATTAACATAAACATAAAAACATGGGATTTATTTATTTTGTTAATTAGACCAATTGTTTCATTAAAAAAAAAAAAACTTGCTGAAAAAACCAAAAAATTTTTTACTGAAAACCGTGCATTGTAAATCCAGAGAAACAGAATTTTAAAGTGGTCTCTTACTTTTTTATGCAGCTGTTTATGCATTGTATTTATGGTGATACATTGTAAAAATATTCTTGCTGCCTTAATTTTTTTTGTCAAATCAAATGATCCTTTTAGTAATCTCAATTTACACCAGTCAGATTGACTAAATATTCCACTGTGAAGATACTGGGTTCCACGCAGTTCATTTACGTTCTCCCAATGTTAATTAAATTAACTTGATGAATTTAAGTAGTTTGAACATAAAACAAATACATTGTCCCCAAAAAAATCTTAAGAATTGTGTCAGACAAGAGTGTCAGAGTGCAACTGGAAGTTAAACTTTGTATAACTATTATGTTTAAAAATATAATAGTCTGTTTTTCTATTTGATGTTATGTGATCGTCTTTTATTTGATGTCCCGTCTGAAGTATAATGGCTCCACTGGCAGTGATCCAGTTTGACTGTAGGGGCCATCTGTCTCTAAGCACGCTCTACACACAACCAGACAAATGTTTTCAACTCTGATAACTGACCCAAGAATTGCCAGATTTGCCAAATTACCATAGCAACTGTCATAGATGAGGACCCTGGTTCATATCAGCACCTTTGTGTACTGATTCTCAATGTTGTCTTTGCAGAAATGCAGCCTCAGGACTAGTGTTTGTTTTCATCGCTCATCCTGTTCTTTCCTTCTGGCACTTTCTTTCTCTCTGTTTGATCACCTTTCAAGGAATTGTGGAAAGCAGCTCACGTGTTTGGCACTGTAAGGCAGAGATTCGCTCTGAGACTTGGACCCTTTTAGAGATCACATAAAGTTAATCTCTGCAGGCTGTTTCTCTCACACAAAGATATAGATGGACAAACATTTGCACAACTTACAAATATGGAGTATATGTCAGTGTAATGGAGTAGCCATGAAAATATTACAAGTATTAAAAAACTATATTGTTTACCCAACCTCATATTGTTCAACAAAAAACTTGCATTAGAGCAATTCCAGCGTTATAGATGTGACATTTGCAGTAAGAACTTAAAAGTATACATTAACATTATATTGATCTGTTTATATTGTCTAAAACTACTAACTACAGAAATAAGGGATCAGAAAAGTATCAATCTGTGAACATATCTTATATTTTAAATGAGGAAACTAAATGTGTTATGGATGTGACCAAAAAAGTATGCGAGTTTGCAGTAGGGATGTCCAGATCTGATCATGTGATCAAAAATTGGGCCCAATCACTCGGTTTCAGATTTTATCAAAATTAGACGTTACCTCCCGATAAGGAGTGTGTGTGTGTGAGTGTGTGTGTGAGTGAGTGTGTGTTTTTAACACATCTATAGTCATGCGATGGCACAGAGTTCGATCTAACAGTAACAATATTAAAAACTTATTAATAAAGTCATCTGGAATGGCAAAGAAACCATTCTTAAAGGACACCCAGAGTTCATCCAGATTATTTGGATTCATCTTCAATGCCTCCTCCTTCATCTTACCCCAGACATGCTCAATAATGTTCATGTCTGGTGACTGGGCTGGCTAATCCTGGAGCACCTTGACCTTTGCTTTCAGGATCTTTGATGTGGAGGCTAAAATATAAGAAGGAGTGCTATCCTGCTAAAGATTTTGCCTTCTCCTGCTTGTAATGTAATGGGCAGTACAAATTGTCACCTTAGCATTACAAGGTTGTATCTGAAATTTTTGTCAAAATTGAGTTATTGACATATTCTTATAAAATGACAACTTATTTACACTGTAAAAAATCTTACGTGCTATTTATAAAAAAAAAAGTGTGGTAACACTATTGCACGTAATATTTTTAGGTAGTTTGAAAACGAGATTTTTTTTGGGGGCAAAAACCACTTGAATGAATCGTGAAAATTACAAAATCTTTTGAGTGATAGATGATGATTTTAATATTATTAGTCGAATGTGCTTTTATAATTTAAGCAAATCCACCACCATTTACTCACATAAATTTTTTTAGCAAAAACCACTTGATTGAATCATGTGTAAATGACTAGGTTTTTTTGAGTGATAGATGATGATTTCAATATTATTAGTGGAATGTGCTTTTTTAATTTAAGCAAATCAACCACCATTTACTCAAATGTATTAATGAAAATAACTCATTCATAAAATGTAAAATATATAGTTTATAATAAAACACATACACAATGCATTTTTGATAACAATCATTTTATAACATGTTCCACTGATAACAAAATGGTACAATTTGTTAAACAAATCTATTTAAAAGTTACAGCAACGTTAAGCTCTGAAAAAAAGTTCTTTATTCCTGTCATGAAAAAAAAATCTGTCAACTTTCTTTTGTAGGAATAATCACATTTTAGACAAACTCTGACAGATTTTGTGAATTGCACAACATATAAGACCAGTATAAAAGCTGTATCTCAAATTATTAGCAACACAATAAATCAATCAGTCGATGCAGTAACAATTTCCCAAAAGTTTGTAACAGTGAATTTGTGTCAGAAACAAAAGTTTGTTAATAAAAGTTCTTAAAAGTTTGTTTGTGGGTGATTTTAATTTGGGGAATACTTGTATGAATCCAGTTCAGCAATTCTAGATTTCCAAGCCAGCCATGACTCGCTCATCCTCCAAGACAATACAGAAATCCTTATTGTAGGTCATCTCTCTGGCTGACAGCAATCCTCTGTGCATTCACACACTGTAAGATAAACATTGTTTATTATTTTGAAACTATGCAATTGTAAATTTCAAATGTTTAAGGTTTACTAAAACACTTTAAGGAAATACATTAAGGAAATAAACCATTTCTTTGTATCTCTGTAAACATTAATTCCTCAATGTTTGAGTAGACATTGCTGACTGACACAAGTACACAAGTATTTTGACTTATAATGGACAGGGTGTTTTCAAAATGCATACTAGTGTACAAAAAAAATAAATATCACCAAGTTTATACAAAGAATAGTGCATTCAACAATGTTGTGACTGAGTTATATTTTTGTCTTTTGTAAAAATGCAAAAATATAAAATGCAGTTTTCTGAAAATCACAAATATCTGAATTAGTTTAAGACACTTTCATTGCACTACTGAATGAGCTGCTCCACTTTTTCCTACAAATAGACCAGCAACAGAGGATAGCTTCTCTCGTCTTATCCCTGATTTAATGTGAGGTCTGATGCAACAAAAGTGTAGAGATTAGTAATATTGCCTAATATTAATAATCATAATAATACACAAATAACATTATAAATTACCTGCTGTTTGGCACCCATTCTCTTTATCAGAATCTGCCTGAGTAAACTGCTCCTCTTTTGTGGGAAAATACTGTGAACATTTTCTTCATTAATCTGAAAAATTAAGCAAACAAATATTAGCATTTTTGTACAGTATTATATATAAACATAGTTAATAACATTACATCATCAATGCTGTAAAAGGAACCTTATGAAATGGAAAAACACTAGCTGTGCGTAAACCCCATTGAATGGCTATAGCTAACATAGCTTAGCTTAGGCTAACCAACAAGATCACTGTTGTTCGTCCACCCGCTTAAATGTTGCCTGATCACAGCTGTTAAATATTACAATGCACATAATTTGTTCAGTTTAAATATACAATTCAAAATGAGCATTAAAGCAAATCAATTTCAAATAGGAATGGGTGTTTTAAAAATACCCGTGTACCCATATGGCAGAAACTAGGCTCCCGAACAAGCTTAAACAGCAGTGTCTTTTATGAAAGAGCTTATTTAAGACAATAAAAATGATAAACTGTTAAGGCTTACCTCTTAGCTTAGCATGCTTACAGTTGATCTGCTTCTTCAAAATTTCGTCTGGTCACTGCCGTTGTTGAGATTCAAATGCAAACATCTCAATCAAATCAGTATAATTGAGTGAATTTTCTTTAAAAAAATGTGAATCCATCTTTCCTCAATTTTTATTAGCTTAACTGGTTTCTAAAAGTAAGCCTAATAATTGCACTGGTTTACTTAAAAAAATAAGTGAAATTTATCTCTTGATTGTATTAGCAAGATCTTCTTAATACTTTTAAATTAATCCAGAATATTATTTTTTTAAAGAAAATATGCACATTATTTTTAATGACCACATTAATTTTTTTAAAGAAATTTACAAGCCTCAAGATTCATTTTTTACAGTGTACGTTATGGGATGTTTTTTTGCAGTATTTGTGATGATTGGGATGCAGTTTAACAGATGATTCATCAGAAAAATCTACTGTCTGCCAAATGATCTACCAGAATCAAGATATTGTTTGTTGCGCTTACAACTGGGATTAACGACAAGCCTTTTGTCAGGTAGAGTAGTTAAATACAACAGAGCAAATATACAAATTTACAATTAATTGTACAAACATTTAATTTAATTTGCCAAAATGGCTTAAATTTGGTTGAAATGCTGACAGAATCTCAGATCCTAAAACAAATGTGGGCAATAAACTCTTTCTCTAAGGTTAAATTATTGACATTACAGATGTGATGTGACTTGCAGATTTGCACATGCTGGAATGATATATTGTGCAGTCCTAATATGTATTTTAAAACAAAGTCATGTGTCAGAGAGTTCAGGAGCAATCTTTTCATTTTCACCATCACAATGAAAACATTAAGGAAATAAATAAAGAAAAAAAGAATTCAATGCTTGCTAAGCACACGTTTTTGTTTGTTTTGCAGTGTTATCGGCTTCATAAAAAGAGACACCACCAATTATAGTGTAAGATAGATTATTTAAAAAAATCGGACATAATTTAAAGTAAGCTAATTTACTGCTTCCAAACTTTCTTTCAGGTTTCCTTCAACTGCTTAGTCAAACAGTCCCGCTCTACCTGTGAATGGCCTGCATACAGTTTTTTCTGCATATTAAACTTGCATTCAGGAAAAATCCAGACATCAAAAAGGTAAGAATCTTCTATGTTGCATTTATTTTTATTACATTCTACCAAATAATTGGCAAAATACATTTTAAACACTTAAAAGGTTTTGCGAGAAATCCTGTTCTGCATTCAGGTCTCCCTGAAGGCAGCCAAACTCGATTTATTGTTACGCTGCGCTGAGCTGCATGCATAAAACCACAGTGAGGTGACAAGAGCTCAGCATCCCTCTTTTTAAATGCCGGTAATAATGAGTAAACCACTGGATGCCAGGCAGGGCTATTGACTCAAGTAAAGAGCTGGCATGAATATTTGAACTGGCAAGAAGCAGATGGTAGTTTCCAGTAGTTCCCACATTGAAGACTTTTTAATCCCTCTTCCTGACACTGTTGTTGAATGAGTCAGCTATTACTGCAAAACATTGAACTCGGTGACAACTAGATTCATCCTATTAGTGACACCTTTTGATTTCAGACAAGCTAAAGCCTCTGGACAAATGTCACAGTCTTTATACAAGCGCAGACATTACGGAAAATGACGGTGAAGGTTTGTTCACGGTTTGTTTGTATAAGATGTTTGCTTGATGGGTCATCAAGCACTTCTTTCCAGCCATAAAGCAGGCCAAGTATTCTGACTAGCAAAAATAAGTGTACTCTGAATCGGTAGATTCTTGAGCTCCAAACTTCTCTCAATTGAATTAAGTCAATTTGCTGTTATAGAGGTTTAGCTCCATTACAAGCTACTATTGAATATTACACAGCGATGAGATCCTTATGTAAATTCTAGCATGGAGACTGGATATCTGTACCCGTGGGTACAACATGACGTGTTTGAGCTTTCAGCATTAATTCATGAGAGAGACTTGGTTCGAACTTGGTGGATCAGCATGCTCTATTGTGAATAAGATGCAACTTCATTAATATGCAAGATACAACTTCGAAGACGACAGAGAGACGCCACGTTGTGTTTCCAACATATTTAAAACAAGTGGAAGAAGAAGAATTGTTGAAGACATGGGTCGTCACTGTTGCGTTTATTATTGTGCCGCAACAAAGGACTTGTTTCAATTTCCCTGCGATGAGTGCACAGCTCATGTGTGGACCTTACAGTGGTCTGCGAACACACAACAAAAATATATGTAAGGAACAATTTCCACCCGAACGCTTTTGCATCTGGAAATGGTTAAATCCGCATTTCCACTCGTGTCCTTTTAAAAAAGACGCAGTTCCCAATTGTATTAGTTGTCCTGTTTCTACAGATTTGGTAAATGAGCGATCAATGTTTCTTGCTTCTGTTTATTCAGGTGGCAAAATTGGATAGTATCGACAGTAGTGACATACCTTAGTCAAATTCATTTAGTTACTAAGTTTACAGTAATATCACTACAGTATTATGGACTGAAACATCAGCAGTAAATGCTGCTCTCCGAATGTAAACATGTAAACATTGTCTATACACACACACTGCTGTTTGACGATATCCCCTGCATCTGTGACAATCAGTGCATGCACTTACTGAAACTCCCCTTTTCTTGCAAACCCTTCCCTATTTCGCTTCTCTACACTCCCACCTAAACAAGGCTGGAATTACAATTTCCTGACTTTTTTCAAACTAGAGGTGTGAAAACACCCGGCTGAGGCGGGGGGATTTTATGGCCCTTTAACACTATTTTTGTGAGGCAACATGATGCATGCTTTATTTAAAGTGCTATTTTTAGAAGTTTCAGGCTAGAAATCTATTGAAAGTAATGCATATATTTGTTTACGAACACAATAAATTGATAAATGATGGTAAAGCCATAATAATATGAACAATTTATATTTTGAATGAATGTTTTCCACAAATAAAGCTAAAAATGTTTCAGGATTTCACAAAACAAAAATGTATCAGGGTTTCAACCAAAATATTTAGCAGCACATTGGTTTTCAACATTGATGACACTTAGGGCTCTATTTTGACGGTCCATGCGCAAAACGCAGGGCTCAAACGCTTTCAGGGCGTGTCAGAATGCATTTTTGCTAATTTAAGGATGGGAAAATGGGCTTTGCGTCGTGGCGCATGGTCTAAAAGGGTTAAGTTTATTTTCTTAATGAGTTATTGGTGTGTTTTGAGAATAAACCAATCAGAGTCTCATCTCCCATTCCCTTTAAGAGCCAGCTGCGTCGCGCCATAAGCGCATTTGCTATTTACAGGACGTAAAGTAAGTGGAAGTGGAAAAACTGAGCATTTCACAAACAAACAGTTAACATTTTTTTTTTTTACAGAAAACAGTTAAACAGAGCATCTTCTGCGCAAGAATGTGAGATAATCGATCTACTTTTACTTTCGCTCTTGGATAGGGAAACCTTTACGCACAGACATCAATTAGCTTATAAATAATTAATTTCATTTGTTTAGCGCAAATATTTGTTTCAAAACTATTTCTAAATTCAGTTCTAATTTCCAGCAAACGAATAAATTAACAATAATAACAAAGTGTGTTCAAAAACCTGAGTTCTATCCTAAAACACATGCTGTGCCCCATATGATCTAAAACCTGCAGGTGGGCTAATCAAAGCTTGTTTTTAATCAAACAAATAAAAATATGGATATAATAAATAATACTGCCAATAATAATAACATTATTCAAAAGCAAATTGTTATGAATGAACTGAAAAAGCTTCCCGAGATGAAAAAGGCAAAAAAACAGTGGTTTTTCATATTTATGTAGGCTAGAAAAATAATGTTTTGTAATTTAATCTTTTATATTTATATTCTGTATATATTCTTATTATATCCTTTATATATAGGCCTATGCTTAATATTAAAAAAATTCATATGTAAAGATATTTGCGTATTGCTCTACATCTTGTAGGCTATTAAGCAGTGTATAAGCGGGGCGCAACTCTGCGCTGGAGTTTAGACCGGGAAACGAATCTTGCGCCAAGCTGAAACTAGCAAACAAGTATTGCGCCGGGTGTATGATGGGGCCCTTAATGTTTATAATACAATGATTACTGTAGGGTCATGCCATTGAAGACTGTGCAACTGAATTATTTAATTGCATTGCATTATAAACTCTTAAAAATATGGACCTCTTTTAAATGCAACTAATGTAACATTTTATACCAGAAAGTGTATTGTGATCGCTATAATAATTTAATTAAATATAAAAATGTATATTGATTTACTATTTTGAAGTTTGAAAAGCTTGTTTGTTTATTAACACTATTAAATTAAATGTCTATAAAGTTCCAGGCACAGTGCTGTGTAAGAGAGTTGGGAAGTGATATTTTTTATTTATTTATTTATTTATTTTTATTTATTTATTATTTTATTTTATTTATTATTATTATTTTTTGTTTGGTTAAATCTTACTAGATTATTGATTTCCAAGTAATCTTGCTGTATTGAGCTTATTCTTGACGCAAGCGCTGGGACAGTCATTGGAATCTTTTTGGCTCAAGACTTTTGGTTTCATTCACTTCCATTGATTTTTAGAGGTTAAAAACAGCTCGTTATACTGCTTGATGTTGCAAACTAACATTTCTGTATTATATTATTCCATCTTTTATGTATAATCATAAACACTTGTTTGTAGAGCAGATCGTTTGACAGTTTTCTGCCGTTTATTTTTCCTAGTCATTTCTCCTATAGGCAACTGAATCGGAAGTTTTAAAACAGTTAATACTTCAGTACTTCTGCTACTGTTTATAAAATAGTTTATAAAATACATGCTGAGTTGTTTTAGCTCAACATTGAAAGAATCCAACTGCTGAATTAGACTTTTCAGTATTTTTTAAAACTAATGCACGTGTTTGTCCACATTTTATCCAGATTTGGGCTGAAACCAAATTTTAGAGTAGAAGAAATGAGACTAATACTATCAAGCTTCTCTCACTCTTTTTTTTTTTCCACACACAACTGTCAGTCTGTCTATAGGTTTCACTTTGTGACTTGAGTGCCATTACTGTGTTCTGTCTGGTCTTGTTGGTTATACTCCAGTAATGTGAGTCTCTAGGTAGGATTTACTGTGCTTGTGCAGGAGATGATATAGATTGACTGTCAGTGGTCTGAATTGAGTTTGCCAGAAGCAACTGAATGTCTGACTCTGCACGTGGTCTCACAAAATAGGATATGGGATTCGTGTGCAAAGGAGGAGGCACTTTCATTTTTAGGGGGAACTTTCTCTCAAAGACAAAAAAGGGCAGGTGCTCAAGCACCCGAAACCCCCCTTCTGCCCATGCCTGTTGTTTATAAGGAAGTAAAATTAAATAAAACAAAGATAAATGATATGTCTTATAATATGTCTTCACCATTCAGTCTGCGGCTGCTCATGACCTCTTGATGAGTTCACTACACCAGTGTTCAGAAAGACTTGCACTGTGGTTGTCATAAATCAGAAATGATCAGTGTTTTCAATCACAAGAGACTCATTTCAGGTTTCAAATGACAAAATACACATTGGTAGCAGCAGAACAACCCTTTACATTTTATTACATTTGGACACGTTGTCTGCGAAAAGGGCAATAATCATATATTAAGCATAATCTCTCAACATGCTTACTTCATACAGTATACACATTGTGTGTATAGACATTTTTGCTGTCCGTTATTATACTTTTGCGCATGCGGGTCAGTTTAGGACCATGCTCTGTTTACACTGCAAATCTGATGATGTTGGTCACATTTATAACAACATTGTGATCCGCTATGCAAAAAAAATCTGATCTCAGAAAATATCTGATTTGAGCACTAAGCCTTGCAGTGTGAACGTAACCTTAGAGGTTGTGCACATTACTTTTAAAACATTGTCCAAATTGGAGTTTGTTGTAAGCTAAATACACTTATAAACGGACATCTTGGTGTTGAATATATTTCTTCATATTCAGAAGAAAATGCATGTTATATGTTTTGTGGGTCAAAGATCCAATTCAAAGATCCGCAAAAATATAATTGCGATATTTTTACATATTTATTATTAATATTATCATTATTATATAGGGCAAGAGTAAAATATATAAAAGTGGTAAAATATATTTTTCAGTAATTTCTGCTGCTAAAACTAAATACAACGAAACTGTATTTTATAATTGCTCTGTAAAACAAAGCAAAAAGAAGAGTGCTTTCATAGAGAGTCAATTTAATAATTCTAAATATTCCTGACAACAGTTTTTGCATATGAACATCGTATGACTTTAATGTGTTTCCTTTGTTAAATGCACATTATTTTGTTACTTCTTTTTGTTAAAAAAGGAAACATTTATGATGTATTATTTTTATGAATGTGTATAATATTATCATATATTTACATTTAGACATGAAAGTGGCTAATCTGTCATTAAAAAAATGACGTTTAACATGATTTTTGTTGTTCTTACAGTCTAAAAAAAATACTACCCTGCATGTGCCACATAAGGGCAAAAAAACGGGCCACATTTATCTGTGTTGTAAACAACCTGTGAGTCTTGTGTTTACCTAGAGACCGGCCATCTGAAAGTGTTTGACCTATTATTCTTCATAGCTTATGTTACTGGAATGCAACATTGAGACGGTGGATTCACTACTGTAAACGGGGTGTCGGGTAGTTTCCCTTTAGCTGTGTGTAATGTATGGAGAATGTTTGTGGGTATTTGAGTCTGTGCTGTTGTGGAGTTTCCACAGGACCCGTCTGCTTGACAGACTTTGCCTGCTTCATTTTAGGTTATCTATAGTGCTCTGCTCTCTGTTATTTTAGTCTCTTAGAGTGGATCAGTTCTCAGTAAATCCTCATGAGCCTCATCGTTATATGCGCACTTGAGTTTAATATTCATTTTGGGAAGCCACCGTGAAATTTGTGTACATTTGCTGTGTATATTTATGTATTTTAGGTTTTAGCAAATTCAATAAATTCTGTAATACTTTTAGATTTGATATACATTATATGAGTTATTCATGCATGCATATTTTAATTATTATTTTTGGCCTTTGTGTTTGACCATGCTTATGTGTAATTACATGAATAAAGTTAAATCATATAGAATAAATTTTAAAAAATTGTTTGTAAAATCGCTCGTTCACCTTGGCAGTCATATCACTTTCAGTACCCAAATGTCATTTTAGACCTATTGATCCTTTTAAATTGAGAGTCAAAGCCTTTCTTAAAGTGAGTTTTACTTTATCAGGTGGTGAATGTATGAAAGACAGGATTATATTTAGTTTGCAATGTATTAGAAAAGGGTCAAATTAAATAAAAGTAAATTCAGGAGGGTGAATCATCATTGTTTTTTGTTTGAAAAGGTTTAGAATTCATTTAAACATTGTGCAAAATAATTTCTTGTACACAATGTAAAAGTAGCTAGTTATTTCTGTAAAGGGGCTTTCACATTTTTTTCAATTGCCTGGTTCAAACAGGATTCAATTGACCCCCCCCACCTCCCCCTGCTTAACTGGACACGGTGGTGTTTGGTTCTGAAACCCAGTATATTTGCGTCATCTTACTGGCAGCTATTTCCTGCTGAAATTAGATTTACATTCTTTCTGCTTTCAGCGCATCATTATTCATGTCAGAAAAGCAAGTGATTAAATACAAAAATTCAAAGATTGAGTAATTCAGATGTGATTGATAGTGGCTCACTTCCATGATTTGGTGCGACTGCATTCACATCCGAAATGAACCATACTCAGAGGTATTTCCCTCTAACTAGCACACATCACCCTTATATGATATATAAATTATCTGGCGCTAAGAAAACAATATGAGATGTAAGCATTTCGTAATTCAAAATTGCACATATTTTCAAAATAATACATTAAAACATGCAATTTAAAAGTAGAATTTCAAAAGGCTTAAAAAAGAACCATCACAACCAAATTACTCACTCGCTTTCCTTCAGTTTTAGTCCCTCATTTATTAGGGATCGCCACTACAGAACGAACTGCCAATTACTCAGGCATATGTTTTATGCAGTAAATCCCCTTCCAGCCAGCATCCAGCACTGGGAGTACACTAACTAGCACTAGGAAACACCCATACACTCTCTTATTCTCAGTACTTACAGACCAATTTAGTTTATCAAATTCACCTATACCACATGTTTTTGGATTGTTCGAACTAGCAACCTTCATGTTGTGAGATGAAAATACATTAACATACGCAGACCACTTACATCAGCGCACCTATAGCACAACAAAGTTGTTGTACATAAATTCTATAATTAAAATGAACGGATAGGCGAGGTGCTTTAGCAGCCTGATGAGTACTGGAATAAGCATGTTTGCTACCAAATCTCTCAATATGTTCTTGTTCACAATAGCCATACTGTATTTTCAGTACATTGATTTATTTTAGTTTTCATACAATGCATTTTTGAAGGTAACTGATTGTCTTCTGAAAGTTTTGTTATCACTTTAATTTCAAGTAATGTTTGTGCAAGTAATGTTTACAAATCATTGCTAGAAAACTGCTTCTACAGCTCTAAATGTGCCTCTTGTGGCACAGAATGAATCTACTTATCGACCGATTTTGTTTAGGAAGCACACACATACAGTATTTGAGGGAACTGTTGTCTATGGGAAATAGACATTTAAGATTTGGATGTGCTAGATTTGTAATTTATGCAACTTATTGATCACAGCGTGCACGTCATATTCATCACATGATGATTGGTTACAAATCAACATGTAGTCTGGCATATTTGGTATCAATATTTAGTACACATCACGATTTTATCTAGACAATCTGACTCATTAAATTGTGTAGTTTTAAGGGGCTTTGCTTGTTTGAAAGCCTCCTAAGTATATTATTATCGATGATGGATCCAGACTCACAGGACATTTATGTAGTGTAGAGATCAGATGATCTCTCTGCACTGTGAACTTAAAATGTAGAGAGAGGAGACCCATTAGCTAGAGTTTCCCTGACCCGAGTGCGTGCTATTGAATGAGTGTTTGCATGTGTGGTTATATAAGAGAGCTGCTCTGTCTCTCGGCAGATGAAGAATGGCAGCTGCATTACACACGGCACACCACATCTCCATACATCTTACTTTGTTGCTGTGTGTGTTCATGCAAATGTCCTGCGTCTCATTTGGTTTTTATTCTCATGCAGGAATTAGATCTATTAACCTTTGCAGACCGTCATCCAATTTCAGCTCCCATTTCCAGTTCCTCCAACACACACACAGTCATTTACACACATGCAGTACACACAGATAGTCTATGGGGAGAGTTGAATGATGCCAGGCAGAATAGTGAGGATTATTAAACCCCTGACCTCACACATGCACTCACCTCTGCCGGTTACCCAATCTGCCCCCTGAGCTGTACTAGCTAATCTAATCATTATTTTTTTTTTTGATGATATTTTTAGAAGAGATTTTAATGGTGTCCCGAGAGCTGATCTGCTTTTATTGAAGAAAGTACAAGTTTTTTCTACCCTGCATCAACTACATCGGAATTACAAGCGGGATTGTGCTTAATGAGCCCCAGTAAAAACTGCTGTAATTTGTTACTGCACAAGAAGTTAATGATTAATGGATTCTCTTTCAGGTTAATGTCCTTGCAGAGCTCTAACCACAGTAATGGGAGTCTCATACATACAGAGACTTTCCTGTGTGTGTGTGTGTGTGTGTCTGTGTGTGTGTGTCTGTGTGTGTGTGTGTGTGTGTGTGTGTGTGTGTGTGTGTCTGTGTGTGTGTGTGTGTCTGTGTGTG